>NW_024884003.1:0-29499 GCF_019059575.1 Amphibalanus amphitrite | reverse complement strand
ACCCTACCTCCCTAACCCTACCCTACCCTACCCTACAACTACCCTACCTACCCTACCCTACCCTAAAACTACACTACCACCGACAGTCCAAGTTTCAGGTAAATCATCCCAGAAACGGCTGAGATATTGCAAAAGCAAATTAATTGTATTTACTGGCGAATCCCCTTGGCGAGCGGTGCCCTGTGTCGGCCTTCGTTGTCAAAGGTCAACGACCTGCCGGCTCTGATGCTTTTCACTCAGTTTTTTAAGCGAACAACTGAGCCTAAAGCACGTGCCCTCTGCTCGGCGCCGGTCGCGATTCTAATGCTAACCTCATGGCGCACATGAGCACGCGCCACGGGCGCACTCCCGGCCGCATCGTGCCCAAAATTTAATACGACCTGTTGAATTACGCGTGACCCACGAGTCGTGAAAATTTCATCCTCGTGCGTCAATCGACGGCGCCGCAATAGGCGTTTTTGGGAGTAACACCGACTGCGTAACCCCGACGGCGGCGGCGGACTTTTTAAGATTTATAATAAGACTAGAGGTACAGGTTTACGCGATAACTGTATGTTTTGATATGTATGATTAACGGGTGCATTAGTTTGGGTGTAGAAACTTGAATTTTTATTGGTATTTTTTGTGTAGAACGGGGTAACTGCTTTTAATTGAACTGTAAAGTATGATGGTGATGCATGCGAGTTGTTCGAGCCCTTTGTAAGTTATAAGGATGTTATTGAATGCAACCCTACCCTACCCTACCCTACCCCTACACTACCCTACCCTACCCTAACCTAACCTACCCTACCCTACCCCCACTCCTACCCTACCCTACCCTACCCTACCCCTACCCTACCCTACCCTACCCTTACACTACCCTACCCTACCCTACCCTACACTACCCTACCCTACCCTACTCTACCCTACCTTACCCTACCCTACCCCTACCCTAGCCTAACCCACCCTACCCTACCATACCCTACCCCTACCCTACCTTACACTACCCTAACCTACCCTACCCTACCCTACACCACCCTAACCTACCCTACCCTACCCCTACCCTACCCTACCCTACCCCTACCCTACCCCTACCCTACCCTACTCAACCCTATCCTACAATCCCCTACCCTACCCTACCCTACAATCCCCTACCCTACCCTACCCTACCTTACCCTACCCTACCCTACCCTACCCTACCCTAGTCCCTACCCTACCCTACCCTACAATCCCCTACCCTACCCTACCCTACCCTACCCTACCCTACCTTACCCTACCCTACCCTACCCTACCCTACCCTCCCCTACCCTAGTCCCTACCCTACCCTACCCTACAATCCCTACCCTACCTTACCCCTACCCTACCCTACCCTACACTACCCTAACCTACCATACCCTACCCTACCCTACCCTACTCTACCCTACCCCTACCCTACCCTACCCTACCCTAACCTACCCTACCCTACCCTACCTTACCCTACCCTACCCTACCCTAGTCCCTACCCTACCCTACCCTACAATCCCCTACCCTACCTTACCCCTACCCTACCCTACCCTACACTACCCTAAACTACCATACCCTACCCTACCCCTACCCTACCCTACCCTACCCTACTCTACCCTACCCCTACACTACCCTACCCTACCCTAACCTACCCTACACTACCCTACACTACCCTACCCTACCCTACCATACCCTACCCTACCCTACCCTACCCTACCCTACACTACCCTACCCTACCCCTACCCCTACACTACCCTACCCTACCCTTCCCTAACCTACACTACCCTACCCTACCCTACCCTACCCTACAATCCCCTACCCTACCCTACCCTACCCTACCCTACAATCCCCTACCCTACCCTACCCTACCCTACCCTACCCTACCCTACAATCCCCTACCCTACCCGACCCTACCCTACCCTACCCCTACACTACCCTACCCTACCCCTACACTACCCTACCCCTACACTACCCTACCCTACCCCTACCCTACCCTACCCTACGCTACCCTACAATCCCCTACCCTACCCTATCCTACCCTACCCTACCCTAAAATCCCCTACCCTACCCTACCCTACCCTACCCTACCCTACCCTACCCCACCCTACCCTACCCTACCCTACACTTACCCTACCCTACCCTACCCTACTCCTACACTACCCTACCCTACCCTACCCTACCCTACCCTACCTTTACACTACCCTACCCTACCTTTACACTACCCTACCCTACCCTACCCTGCCCTTACACTACCCTACCCTACCCTACCCTACCCCACCCTACCCTACCCTACCCTTACCCTACCCTACCCTACCCTACCCTACCCTACCCCACCCTACCCTACTCCTACACTACCCTACCCTACTCCTACACTACCCTACCCTACCCTACCTTTACACTACCCTACCCTACCCTACCCTTCCCTACCCTACCCTTACACTACCCTACCCTACCCTACCCTACCCTTACACTACCCTACCCTACCCTACCCTACCCCTACCCTACAATCCCCTACCCTACCCTACCCTACCCTACAATCCCCTACCCAACCCTACCCTACCCCTACCCATACCCTACCCTACCCTACTTTACCCTACCCTACCCTACCCTACCCTACTTTACCCTACCCTACCCTACCCTACTTTACCCTACCCTACCCTACCCTACACTGCCACCGACAATCCAAGTTTCAGCTAAATCGGCCCAGAAACGGCTGAGATATTGCAAACACAAATTTATCGTATTTATTACTGGCGAATCCCCTTGGCGAGGGGTGCCCGGCGCCGGTATTCGTTGTCAAAGGTCAATGACCTGCCGGCTCTGATGCTTTTCACTCAGTTTTTTAAGCGAACAACTGAGCCTAAAGCACGTGCCCTCTGCTCGGCGCCGGTCGCGATTCTAATGCTAACCCTATGGCGCACATGAGCACGCGCCACGGGCGCACCCCCGGCCGAATCGTGCCCAAAATTTAATACGACCTGTTGAATTACGTGACCCACGAGTCGTGAAAATTTCACCCTCCTGCGTCAATCGACGGCGCCGCAATAGCCGTTTTTGGGAGTAACGCCGGCTGCGTAACCCCGACGGCGGCGGACTTTTTAAGATTTATAATAGTAGACTAGAGGTACAGGTTCACGCGATAACTGTATGTTTTGATATGTATGATTAACGGATGCATTAGTTTGGGTGTAGAAAGTTGCATTTTTATTGGTATTATTTGTGTAGAACTTGGTAACTGCTTTTAATTGAACTGTAAAGTATGATGGTGATGCATGATGCGAGTTGTTCGAGCCCTTTGTAAGTTAGGATGTTACTCAATGCAACACTACCCTACCCTACTCTACCCTACCCTACCCTACCCTAATCCTACACTACCCTACCCTACCCTACCCTACTCCTACACTAACCTACCCTACCCCTACCCTACCCTTACACTACCAAACCCTACCCTACCCTAACCTACCCTACCCTACCCTACTCTACCCTACCCTACCCTACCCCTACCCTACCCTACCCTACCCTACCCTACCCCTATCCTACCCTACCCTACCCTACCCCTACCCTACCCTACCCCTACACTACCCTACCCCTACACTACCCTACCCTACCCTACCACACTACCCTACCCTACCCTACCCTACCCCTACACTACCCTACCCTACCCTACCACACTACCCTACCCTACCCTACCCCTACCCTACCCTACCCTACACTACCATACCCTACCCTACCTTACCCTACCCTAACCCTACCCCTACACTGCCCTACCCTACCCTACCCCTACCCTACCCTACCCCACCCTACCCTACCCTACCCCTACACTACCCTATCCTACCCTACCCTACCCTACCCTACCCTACCCTACCCCACCCTACCTTACCCTACCCCACCCTACCCTACCCTACCCTACCCTACCCTACCCTACCCTACCCTACCCTACCCTACCCTACCCTACCCTACCCTACCCTACCCTACACTGCCACCGACAATCCAAGTTTCAGCTAAATCGGCCCAGAAACGGCTGAGATATTGCAAAAACAAATTAACCCGCGCCCCGTAGGGCTACCGGCGGACCCTACCACCCGTAGGGGGGGGGGGCCGTTTCGGCCCCCCTAAGATCTCGGAAAGTTACCGGCCGATTTTCAAAATTCAAACGGCGTTCGATAGCCCCACCCGGGAACTACCTTGTGACCAAATTTCATTGACCTAGGTCAAACCGATGACGTCACAGGTCAGGTCAAAGGTCAGATTTTCACCGTTCACAGGCAATTCAAGAAATGTGCTGTGAAAGCGAGTAAATTGGTAATTTATTGAAAACCATCGATGGTACATTGTTCGTCAAACACATACTTTGCTATCTGAGGTCACTGATACCAGGTCAGGTCACAGCGAGGTCAGGTCACCGGGGGTCACAATATGAATGTGTCGTGTGATACATGTTTTATGGTCCATTTTACATGACAAATGCGATTATGTGGGTTAGGCAGCCTTTGGGACCAGCCTAGGTCACGTTTTTGTGAAGGTCAGGTCAAGGTCAGGTCAAATTAGGTCAAATTTCAAAGTTGATATTTTTGCATAAAGTGGGTATCAATTCGATGCAGCTTGTCACGGGGAGTCTAATGGTGGTCTTCGTTTTGCTCTACGAGTTCTAGAATTGCCAAAAAGTAAGTTTGAAAATTTGAAGTCATCATTTCTGAACAGTTTTTTCGCCATAACTTGGCCAAAAAACGAGGTATCGATCTGAAATTTGGTATGTAGATAGAAGACGGTAGGCAATATCACATATATTCCGTTTTTTTTCGAAACTCAAAAAACTTTTTGGATTTTTTGGCGAATATATCCAAAAAAGTGTTTTTTTTATTTTTGGGGGTCAAAACTCAAAAATTTCAAAAATTCGAGATAGCAGTTTTGTACCCCTGTCAATTCTACACCTTTTTTGTCTTGATCATTTTTCTGTATCTTCAAAGCTGTAGTCCTGACAGGTCTTCTCACGAAGGTCTTTTTTCGGTCGAAAATGACAGAACATGACGTCACTCTGACGTCATTTGTGGCCAACCTATCATAGCCTCTGGAAAAATGTTTGGTCACAATGTGTAAAATTGATGTCCGGAAGGGTCCTGAAAGTTTGGTGGCGATATCTCCAGCCGTTTAGGAGATATCGACCGAAAAGGACAGGGGGGGGGGCCGTTTCGGCCCCCCCCTACGGGGCGCGGGTTAATTGTATTTACTGGCGAATCCCCTTGGCGAGCGGTGCCCTGTGTCGGCCTTCGTTGTCAAAGGTCAACGACCTGCCGGCTCTGATGCTTTTCACTCAGTTTTTTAAGCGAACAACTGAGCCTAAAGCACGTGCCCTCTGCTCGGCGCCGGTCGCGATTCTAATGCTAACCCTATGGCGCACATGAGCACGCGCCACGGGTGCACCCCTGGCCGCATCGTGCCCAAAATTTAATACGACCTGTTGAATTACGTGACCCACGAGTCGTGAAAATTTCACCCTCCTGCGTCAATCGACGGCGCCGCAATAAGCGTTTTTGGGAGTAACACCGACTGCGTAACCCCGACGGCGGCGGCGGCGGCGGACTTTTTAAGATTTATAATAGTAGACTAGAGGTACAGGTTTACGCGATAACTGTATGTTTTGATTTATATTATGTTACGGGTGCATTAGTTTGGGTGATTGACTTGTATTTTAAGATGTTTTATTTGGATAGATTTGGATAGCTGTTTTTAATTAAACTGTAGGGGTTGGTGATAGGTGCGGGGTGTTCAAGTGTTTTGTATGGTAGTACCCTACCCTACCCTACCCTACCCTACCCTACCTTACCCTACCCCTACCCTACCCTACCCTACCCTACCCCTACACTACCCTACCCTACCCTACCCTACTCCTACACTACCCTACCCTACCCTTCCCTACCCTACCCTACCTTTACACTACCCTACCCTACCCTACCCTACCCTACCCTACCCTACCCTTACACTACCCTACCCTACCCTACCCTACCCTACCCTACCCTACCCTTACACTACCCTACCCTACCCTACCCTACCCTACCCTACCCCTACCCTACAATCCCCTACCCTACCCTACCCTACCCTACCCTACCCTACACTACCCTACAATCCCCTACCCTACCCTACCCTACCCCTACACTACCCTACCCTACCCCTACACTACCCTACCCTACCCCTACCCTACCCTACCCTACCCTACCCCTACCCTACCCTACCCTACGCTAGCCTATAATCCCCTACCCTACCCTATCTTACCCTACCCTACCCTACAATCCCCTACCCTACCCTACCCTACCCTACCCTACCTTTACACTACCCTACCTTTACACTACCCTACCCTACCCTACCCTACCCTACCCTACCCTACCCTACTTTACCTTACCCTACCCTACCCTACACTGCCACCGACAATCCAAGTTTCAGCTAAATCGGCCCAGAAACGGCTATTGCAAACACAAATTTATCGTATTTATTGGCGAATCCCCTTGGCGAGGGGTGCCCGGCGCCGGTATTCGTTGTCAAAGGTCAATGACCTTCCGGCTCTGAAGTCAGTTTTTAAGCGAACAACTGAGCCTAAAGCACGTGCCCTCTGCTCGGCGCCGGTCGCGGCCCCATCACGTGCACACCGCTGAACCCACCCCCTCAAGAATTTAATACGACAAATGAGTGCACGCGATCGACTTACAGCGAAAATTTCACCCCCGTAGCCCTTACCGTTCCCGAGCAATAGCCTGTTTTTGCCGATTCTAATGCTAACCCTATGGCGCACATGAGCACGCGCCACGGGCGCACCCCCGGCCGCATCGTGCCCAAAATTTAATACGACCTGTTGAATGACGTGACCCACGAGTGGCAAAAATTTCACCATCCTGCGTCAATCGACGGAGCCGCAATAAGCGTTTTTGGGAGTAACCCCGACGGCGGCGTGGGCGTGGGCGGCGGCGGACTTTTTAAGATTTATAATAGTAGATAAGATTTATAATAGTAGATAGATATAGCATAGGTAGGTACTTTTGGTGAAGTTTTACTTAAAAACCTTTTTTCAATTATTGCATATAAATCTAACATAAGAAATCGTTCTCTGATCTACCAGAGCTATCTAAAAGTCAATGTAAAGATATTGCTGTTTTATTTATTAATTCCCTTTTTCATTTATACATTTATCTACCAATGCAATATCGGATTTCATAAACCACAACTTTCACTTGGAATCTGAAGAATTCTAAGCATGCACCTATTTCAATGTAATGATTGTCACTTGTTAGTCAAAACGCTCTACTTATGTACTAATCTACTGTATAGCACCATCACTTACCTTTTTTCGCCGGATAAATAACTAAAAAGACTAAATTTTGGCTATATGGCAGCACTGGCTACCAATATTGCCAGCTGTCATTTCAGCCCACAATTCTGGCGTCCCGACTTCCCAGCCATTACTTACGACATCAATTGCTTCAAAACAACGAAATAGAGAGAATCTCTCTTTACGGGGTCTTTGCTTTCCCTGCTTCTAACGAGCTATATTGGCTTTTCAAAGACCATCTCGGTCACGTTCGCTTGTAATTGAGCGGCCCTTCAATTCTGATTCAATATGGCCCACTTTAGGAGCATTGCGATGTGGTAAACACCACGGAATTGCTCGGGTTATGTGTCTTATTGAGTTAGAAGGCGTATTTCCGCCAATATCCTCTATATAAACACCATTAAACTGTTCCTGTGAAAAAAAAAATGACCAGCAATAGCGGCGTCAGGCGCACGGTGCGCAAAAGCAGAAAGAAAGGAACGGTGATAATGTCACTTCCGTTTCCAACAAATTTATTTTCTCTCACGCACTCTGGAAAGCAGTTATAGACTCTCTTGGGTACTAGGCAGCCCCTATCAGTCTTCATCAGCGACGGAAACTCAAACCCTCCGCACATTTACTTACAAGGTGAGAACAAAAGCTTTGCTGTTTTCAGTGGTCGAGGGTTCAACGAATGGGGATCTCACCTTTCTTACATTATCGCGTGTGTGGTTATGTCGATTTGTGGTAAAGCTATTACCAAAATACTTTATTCAATAAATTGTACATAAGTACATGGTAAGTACGCCATGAAGTCATTTGTCATGCGTGGAAACTAAAAGATGGAACTAGCCTTACAATGGCCTATTAACTCGTCAATTTTCAATCAAATATTTTGCCCAATGATCAATGCGCTCTCCATCGCGCTCCACATGATAGAAGGACTGTAAATGTGGGCTACGTCAAACAGTTGCGACCATAGCCCTGTTATCTTTATTGGGGAAGCTGCGTCCGCCCGATATTTGATAATGACGGTATCTACCTTAGTCCCCGAGTAAACTTTACAAAGTGGACAAATGTAGCTTTTGCTGCACAGAGATAGACTGACCTGGGCTAGAGTGCGTTAAACTTAACCCGCGCACCGACGGGGGTCTGCGCCAACTTAGTACCGACGGGGGGGGGGGGGGCGGATGACCGCCCCCCCCCCTGAGATCTCGAGAACGAAGCAAGATAGCGACAAGCGGTAAACGGCATCGGATACGCACGGACAAGGTCTACAATTTTTACTAAGGTCATTTTCAGGTCAGGTCAAAGATGACGTCACAGGGGTCGAAAAAGTCAAAATGGCGGCGCTAGATATGGAGAGGGTTTTTCTCGAATAACTTTCGAAGTAGTCAAGATAGGAACAAACTAAGGGCATCATCGTGATCCTCTCGTCAATCCGCATCGAATGATATATTATATATGTTGACCTCGAAAGGTCAAGGTCAAAGGTTGACCTCAGGTCACGTGACCTCGAGGTCATCATGTACATCATTCGATGCGTCTTGACGAGCTGAACACAATGAGACCATCTGCGCGGCTGTATCTTGTTCCTGTAAGGAGTTATTGGCAAAAAACCTTTGGTGACCTTTGATGACGTCACATGACCTTACAGCTGCCCAACAGCAAAACAGACCTCAAGGTAGTGAAGGTTGATCGTATGTGAAGTCATGTATGGTATATGGGGCCATTCCGACCCGTTTTAGTGGTAAAAACAGGGAGTTGATTTTTCCCCCATTGACTTATAATGGGGAGGTCGCGAAATTGACCTGACCTTAGGTCACCGACATCAAAATTCCGAGATATACAAATTGTAGCTACTAATGACCTAATAACATCCTGCGACTTTCAAAGGCCTCCGACATCTACTGTAGCTCTGGCACGGTGACAAAGTTGCAAAAAAGTGACTTGAGGTTGGGTCATTCAAAGTGACCTGGTGACCTGACCTTAAAAGTTAGGAGGTTCAAACTTGCACACCATGTGTAAAATTGATGAGAGAATAGTCATACCAAATTTCGCGGCGCTACGCGCCGCGGTTTTCCCGCTATCCGCGAAAAACCTCAGGGGGGGGGGGGCGGATATCCGCCCCCCCGTCGGTGCGCGGGTTAAACAAGGTTTGACACAGATAAAGTATGTATAATTATTGTTGGATGGTAATTTCAAATAATTGACAGTGGTAAAATGTGAATGAGGAATAGCTTAACTTTTTAAATATACCAGGAAAAGGCTTTGTAGAGTAATTCTTCTGAATTCATTCCATCAAATATATAACGTTTTTTTTCAACATTAATAAAAAGTAGTGATTGTTAAATAAGTTATCAATTCGAAATTGACTTCAAACTTCCCTAAACAATAAAGTTGTAAAGCAAAAAATGTCGGAAAAGATTATCCAGGGCCAATGTCGACCTCGACCTGACCTTCGCATAACCTTGAAACTCACCATAATCCATTGGACGCATACCATTTCACATGTTGGCACGATTATAATCCCTCCAAAAGAATATGGAAACGCACAGACGAGAGGCGCAGCCGTAAGTTGAATCGCAATTCTGTCCTGGAGTGATTTTGAGAAAACAATGCCAGGGGTCCAAAGGCCAAAGGTCAGGGCCATGGCACTTTTATGAAAATGTGGAATGGAGAAACTTGAGGGTACTGAAAGTTTGTCACAATCCGTCGCTTTTTATCTGAGTTATTCCTGAAAATCAAGATGGGTTCTCCCAATTCTATATGTGCGAGGTTTGAAATCATCTGATCATCTGACAGTATGCCATGATGCGTATAAAAGTGTCATGCATTTATCTTACTTCTCATCCAAACTCTTCGTGTCACATATCCATTTTCCTAAAGAGGAAGCTGCGGTCCCTCGACGAGGTCATTCGTCAAACAGCTCGGAGCGAGGCTCACCAACGTCTCAGGCGACCGCAGGGAGACTGCTTGGCTTTGGCAACGGCTTTCAATGGCCGTCGTACGAGGAAACGCCGTTTCAGTGCTCTCCACAGCTGCCGGTCTGTCTGTAAAACGGCATCACGAGGAGCTGGGTGGTACAGCCCACTTTGCTGCTCACCAGCCAAGGCAGTGGCCGCCGCGGTCTCAAACGAAGCCGCCCGCTGACCGCCAGGTGCTGCAGCCGTGCAGCGAGAAGGCGGAGACTGCCGGAGACCCGTGTCCATCACCTCCACAGTCCGCCAACAGCCTCATCTCAGCTCGCCTGGCGAGATATAGACAAATTTATGAGGAAATGAGGGCGGATTTTGCTGCACAAGACCTTCCACGGAGCCGCGACCCTCTGGATGATCCAGACCTGGCACCGTACCTCGTGCGCGGCGTAGATTGGTGCTAGCCTGCTAGGGTGTATCGTGTTATTTTAGAGTGTATGTATCGTGTAACTGTATCTATGTAGTGTGAAATTTTCCTAAATGAATGTAAATGCGTAACGCATATCCAGATCAGTACCGGTAAATGATACATTGGCTATAGACATCCTGCGACTTGTCCAACTGCAACGATCAACTCAAGGTCGCCGCGACCGGGAGCGAACCATCAATCGCCCGCGGCTGATATTGGTCACGTGGGTGCACCAATGGCCCTCACATCGCGTGACCGGTGACAATTCAGGGGCCATGGCAATTGGCTCGGTAGGATGATACCGTGTCATTTTGAAATTAAAGTCATTGATAAGTTGCATTGGGGATTGTTTTATTGAACTTATATCATGACCTATAATTGCTATATTTTTTTTTTGCATGTGAAATTCGCATCAATTGTTACATCCTATTGCACTATATGTTGGTGACTTTTCTTGCTTGCTCTGTCCATATTCAAGAATGACAATTTTAGTGTACAGGGGTGGGCAGATAAATTGGGACAAATTTCAACGTCCTCTAAAACGACAATTTTTTGAGTTATAAAGATAATTTTTTAACATAAATATAGGCTAATGAATACTTTTACATGTTATGCAGGTTGCGTTGTAATTTTCAGTCGGCTGGTCACAGAACATGGGCTTAAGCAAGCCACTATCCAGGCGCGTAACCACCACTGGGGACACTGGGGACCGGTCCCCAGTAACTTTTGGGATACTGGGGACCGTCCCCAGTAAACCGACGACCTCCTGAATTTGCTTAAAGGTAGTGTGCCACCTTTAAAAGATTTCCCATTCTATTTTTTCTAGGATAAGAAGCTTCTGTTTTTACCTAATATCGCAAAAAAAAAAATGGGCCTGGAATAGTGCCTTTTTCGCCTAAAAGTTTTTCGGTTTTTAGATATGTATAACAACTGTAGTGGGCTCACCTGCAAACAGGCGTCGGGCAACAATCGCGAATGCGGCGCACTTGTGACAATAAGCAAAGGTCATTATAGTGTTACGACCATACGACGTACGGGAATGAGTTATCAGCTGTCTAATCGTAGACAACACAATGTCGAGCCTTAAACTGTAAGCCCGTATTGGTATTGTTTCTTTTATTTGGCTGTCGAACATTATTTATGGTTTGAAATATGATTTTATGTAAAATAATTGATATGAAAAGCCGTCTTATAAGTTATGACCCCATTTCACCACACGCAAGTGGCAGAAATGACAATGATCAGCTGACGCATTTTTCTTGGCCGAAGTCAGAGCGCGCGGCCCGACGCACCACGCGTATTTGGAAATTCCGACCTCGACGAGCATCAGAAGCCACCTAACAGGCGTGTTCGAAACCGCAGGAGATGATGATGAACGGGTTTATCGAAACTTGATTGGATGAGCATATCGGTAATAGCGATTTCAGTGTGTGCATTTATTGTTCATAGTGGTGTGAAATGTGGTTGGGGTACGACCGACAACCCGTCGGGGCGAATTTCGCACTGGGGTACTCAAAATTTGAAGAATTTAAGACGTTTCCATGAGTTTTGAAGGTATGGATAAGTTCTAAAAATCCGGTTCTCCATATCTGGGCCATTAACTCCATACGGTCCAAGAAAGCTGGCACACTACCTTTAAATAGCCAAATATTGTCTCTAAATCGACGTGAAGAGTAATATGTAGTCAACGGAAGATAAAACTATGGATGTTTTGTTTAGCCAGCGCCCGGGTGGGCCTCTCAGCCAACCTCGCCACGGTGGGGGTGGGGGGGGGGGGGGGGGCTTTTGGCCACACCAGATTATCTCGGAAAGTAAGCAAGCTAGAAAGGCGCGGTGAAAAGCAACAGATAGCTCGCTACAGTATCTTTCGGAATTAGGTACCTATGTCATTTTTGATCAGGCCATCGCTGAGGTCTTTGTAGGTCACCGAAAGTAAAATTTTAATTAACCTTTACTCCCAATTTTGACAACTTTTCACAAACCGGTGCATAAGTCAGGAACCAAATAGGTAGAGCTGCAGTGCTGCTGCTGCTGGAAAGCGCATTCGATAGCTCTTTCAAAGGCCTTTCTGAGTAATGTTCTCAGATTTTACTTAGGGTCAACGGTTTAGCTTCCAGGTTGGCGTTTTTGCGGAAAAGGTTTTTGTATCATAACTTTTGACTTGAAACTTGTATGAGTTGACGCTGATTTTACATCTGATTTTACATGCATCGCGTTTGTTTCGTCGAGACGGGTGGAATGAACTAGGTAAGTAGGTATAAGTTGACCTGAATGATCAACTTGAAAATTTGACCCCTGGTCTAGGTCACGAAAAAGGTCATGTTGCATGTCATTCAATAGTTATTGTTGAGCTGAACACATTCATGGTGTTCTAAGCGCTCTAGCACTTGTTTCTACCTAAAGTGATGGTTAAAAACTGTTGGAGATGTTTCATGACCTGAGATTACCACAGGGGCATAGAAGGGGTCATAGGTGCAATTTTCCGATTCATTTTGTCATGTTTACCTGTGTCACGTGGTTTGAATGTGTTTTCGGCCAAAAGAAAAGCATTTCAATTTTCTCCCAATGACTTATAATGGATGTCGCAAAATTTACCTGACATTTTGCGACTCCGTAGCTCAGTTGGTAGAGCGTTGGACTCCGCTTGGTGAGAGCACGCTTTCCCATGACGTTCTTTGAACAGATTTCAGTTTCACGTGAAATTTCACGTGGAATCGGAAGTCAAGCCGTTCTTTACCGATTCCACGCGGGAATTGGAAAAGCTTGTCCCGAGCGCTTTTTTCAAGATGGCGACGCCTGCAGTGGAGGAGGGAATGTGAATGTGTGCGTATGATATGGACTGGTTTTGCGGAATATGTTACTAAAATGTTAGGTACAGTTTTTGCCAAAAACCTTTTTAGGGATTGTTTCCGCTGCTACTAACCAGCAAACTGGTGTGGAAATATTAGCCGGTTACCGGTAGGTATTCTTACAAGCTGTGTGCACACCAGAGACTTTTCTATAAAAACTCCATCTGCCTCTTATCACTTAAGATGCATCATGTAACTTACCGACAATACAAGCAACGCTAAGTTCAATGCATGTTTCACAAATCTGGGCATATTACATTTATGAAGCCTCTGCGACAATTAGGTACGCCGTGAAATTCCCGTGCGGTCGGCAAAGAACGTTTCAGCTGACTGAGCCGTAAAATTTCACGTGAAATTTCCGTGCAAGCCTTAGCCTCCTGATAGGTATGGTTGCGGTTGGTGGCAGGCCGTAGCCAGGCGTCAGTGAGGGGACCGGCCGTGCGTGGCTATGTGCGCACGTTAAACTTTGGACTCTAAATTCTGCCATAGAACTGGAATTGCGCGATCGGAGGGTAGAGGGCAGGGTCACCGCAACAAGCTTCGCTTAGCGGTGGCTCTGTCCTTGTGAGTCCTTCCTATCAGAAGGTTCGGACTATTTTTTTTTCTTAAACATTAGGTCACCGATGTGAAAACTTTGAGATACGAATTGTTCATACTGATTTCCTCATGCAAAAGCTCGAGTTTCAAACTTCTGGGATAAAACTGTAGGAATGACAGAGTCACAAAGTTTTTTGGAGGCATGGCTACTTTACTTTACCTGGTGACCTGACCTTAGGTGACCTGGTGTCAAAATTTTCACACACGATGCGAAATTGAGTTATCATAAGCCATACCAAATTTCGCGGCGGTGCGCGCCGCGGTTTTCCTTACCCGCGCAAAAAAAAAAAACTGGCGGGTGTGGCCAGAAACACCCCCTCCCCCCACTTGGGCGAAGGCTGATCCTGAAATATAATATTTGGTCTTCGCGGCCCTCCATGTGGTCCCCAGTAACTTCAGAATCGTGGTTACGCGCCTGCCACTATCAACTTAGTTCGCGCGCACATGCATGCCAATACTCTAATTATGCTCCATCAAATGGCTGAAAGTAGTGTGTATCGAACAGACGTAAACGTTGGAGGAAGAGAAGATATTGACTCATCCTTACATACCTATTGCATTGACACCGGCCGCTCCCCCGGCTTTCCAGGGGGGCTAAAAGGCAAAATTCAGTTAAATCAGAGGATCCTCGCGAAAACAGTGGCGCGAGCTTACAACGAAGGTAGCCGCGCCATCAGAAAGCGATATCCCAGCACCTCAAACATGCACTCTTAGGCATATCAACCTGTTAACATGGATGTTGAAGCAGCTGTGACGTTGAAAAGATTGTTTCCTCTTGAAGGGCTCGGAGAAGCGAGCAAGCACGTGCAGGTCTTTTTCGATGATGGTATCCCCATTACCGAACATATGAACAACCGCAAACACCATGTAACATCGCAACCAGCCCAGAAGAAGTGATCTTCGTTCCAAAAAGCATGCAGCAGACATCGGTGATGGCATTCCACTCGGTGACCTCTGACGGTCACGTGAGGCCCCCTTATTTTACGGAATCGGGAGGGGGTTCGCCATTACAGCGTACCTAACCATTATTCCGGCAGTTTGAATCATCAAGATGGAAAAAGGCAACATCCTGCATGGAGTGATGCTCTTCGAGGAGTCAGCTCCCCGGCATACAGTAATTTAACTACAAAATCTCCTGAAACGGAGGATCCCGCAAACTGTACCCAAGGGAAAATGCCCCCTTCCTCATTAAACCTCAGCCCACACAAGTTCTGGTTGCTGGGGCGTTTTTGCGGATGAGTCTAACGAACGTCCCCATGTGACTGTGGTGAGCCTCAGCAGTGCCAGTTGGCAACAATTACGAGCCATTTCAGACGGGAGATCTCGCCGCGCGTGCGGCCAGTCCAGACACCGATAAGGACTGATGCAGGTGCACCACGGTGACCATATTTGGTGATAAATGTGTAAAATTGGTGTGACAATATATGATCCAAATCTGAAATACCTATGTTTACAAATTTCTAAGCTACGGCATTCTGAATGTAAATATGTATTTTGTCCCAATTTATCTGCCCAACCCTGTAAATATACAACAGCAACTAATACGATGGCCTGCAAATAACAATATTATAACATCTCAGCGACCAACTTTTTAAGACGTTATGAGGTTGCAGCAATCTCAATTCCTAGCTGCAAGAAAACGAAGTAAGTGCGCCACTTTTCGTTTTTTTTTTCTGTTGGCATTTACTTTGACGAAGTGCCAGGTACAACATCGATACTAATTGTTCTGATGATTAAACATCTCGTAGTGCTGTTATGAACCAATTCGTTAATTACTCCTAGCAATTGGTGTGCTCTGAAATGACTCAACAGCTGAAATCTAGAACATAATTGTCAGCATAAATTTGATATAATGCCCACCGAAGGTAGTTCATGAGGCTACCTGTCGGTAGTTAGGGTGTTCGGTAAATGATATATTGGCTAGAGGCATTCTGCGGGCTGTGGTACGGCGATTAATGCACAAAGCATTTGTTAACACTTGACAAAAGGAGGGCCAATGTGTCATGAAATTGTGTTCAATAGAAGCAAACTTGCGCGTCTGTATGCATTGCATAAGGAACAGATACATACACTTACGGAAAGAAAGATCCTTGAGCATTAAAGACCCCTAATGCCTAAAGGAAAGATAAAACGAGCTCAGACATGAACAGTCAAGCGTGTTGTTTCGTATGCTTAGTATTTTCATTGTCTTCTTACAATAAGTTTCAAAACAGGTCAACGATTAATCCAACTTAAAAACGCATTAACGTCGACAAAACAAAAAAACATTACAAAGTTCCAGGAGCAGGGTGTGACAATTACGTCCCTTAGTTATAAGTTATTATTAGTTTCAGGGAAACCCGCGTTAGGGTGTAGTTACGCGTTTCGTCGGGGCAATAGATCACGAGACCGGTCACGTCATGGCCGAAAAACGTCACAGGGGTGCGGAGATCGGTCACGGGACCGCCACAGGGGGCTGCTTACGTGACTGTGAGCGTGATTTGGATCGTCACGCAACGTGTAGACGTTATTGGAAAGTCACACACCGACACACAGACACACAGAAAGACATACACGGAGAGAGGTAACGGACTGGCGGACACAGACAGAGCCAGACGAACGGGAGGAGAGATAGAGAGGGAAGAGAGAGAGAGAGAGAGAGAGAGAGAGAGAGAGAGAGAGAGAGAGAGAGAGAGAGAGAGAGAGAGAGAGAGAGAGAGAGAGAGAGAGAGAGAGAGAGACAGAGACAGAGACAGAGACAGAGACAGAGACAGAGACAGAGACAGAGACAGACAGACAAACAGGCAGACAGAGAGACAGACAGACAGACAGACAGACAGACAGACAGACAGACAGACAGACAGACACACAGACAGACAGACAGACAGACAGACAGACAGACAGAGAGACAGACAGACAGACAGACAGACAGACAGACAGACAGACAGGCATCGAACTGAGGGCGCCCATTAGTCCTATCTAATGCTCATGTCACTGTGCGTCGTGGGGAAGTGCAGCGGACAACCTACGATAAGACGAATAATCTACCTATAAGTGAGCGAATGTCCCACGATGAGCGACAAATACACTGCGATGAGGACAAATACCCCATGCGGTTTGGTCGAATACCCACGATGAGGACGAATAGGTACCCCGACGGAAAGCTCGGATACCGTGCAATGAGGCGAAAGCCCCACAGGGAATAGGAGCACGCTCTTCTGCAAAGTGCAGTAATGCAACGCATCATCATGTATAAATGGTAATGCATTTTCCACAGGGCGGTCACATGTCGGCCGCACATCATGAGGATTCTACTAAATGGTGGCAGCCGAGTGACGTATTGACCCGCATTCACTGCTACGACTGATAGTCCATGAGTAATAGTCGCGCCACAATGCACTTAATGCACCAGCTAATGCCCAAACATGATCGGTGTGTGGATCGCGATACGTCTAATTTCTTAGCGATGTTATTGATGTGTCATGGAATGTTTGGCGGTAAGTTATCATGAATTTATTAACCTGACCTACACAATGCTGTTGAATAGGAAAGCAATTAATGGCTCGGAAATGTAATGAACAAAATATTTTGTGTTTTAGGCATTGTATTGAATAAATTGACAATAAATCAAATTTGGAGAGATAGAATTAATCAACTGTATTACTGGTAGGGGATATAACCCTCATTCAGTATTTTTTTTATTCTATTTTAGCTAAACAGAAAACGGCTTTAACATCATGGTGGCGGGTAAAGAATGGAATGGGTGGGTGTCAGGACACTAACCCCACCATAAGGGCTCTTTGCCTTCATATCACAGAAACTATGGTTTTCCGCTCAGCTCGGTAATTAGTTATATTGCCGACGTTTTATTTTTGAGAACAAAATAGATAAAACACATTGCTGTGATATACTTCACCTTACCATACCACAAGATAATGCTAATGCCGATGCAAAGCAAATGCATCAGCACATTTCAGCTACATCCGTGACTATTTTTATTTTTTACATACATCAAACATAACAATATCTTTAATCCTTCAGAACGTTACCATGCTATCTGGGGCATTCCACGATAGATCGTACCACTTTTTTCCAATTTGACACCCTCATCTCTCGGAATTTGACGAGAATTGGTCTCAGGGGTAATCAGGGGCTCTGAATCCACCTGTAACAATTTCAGGCTTATCAGATAATTGTTTTTTGAGTTATGGTGTATAACATTTTTTGGATCTTGCTTTGCAGCGCTAAGTTTGGCGGGCTGTAACTCTAAGACGGATTATTCAAATGCCAAATGTTATATAACATTGAACTTGCAATGAAACAGAGATTAATATGTATTTTTGAAATTTCAAAAAATACGCTTTTTTATATATGACATATCGAGTTTTCTTTCATTTGTATTTTTTGGACTTTGGGACCAAATTTTTTTGAATTTTTATTTCTTTAAAAAAAATATTTGGCTCATTGTTAAGAAGTATGCGAAAAATTAGGAAGGTGTTCTTTCTATAAATGTATTTATTTTACGTAACGATAACGGTTTCGAATAGTGATTTCGGGAAGGGAGCTTACAAATGGCGTGGTAAAGCTGCCTAGTGACATCACGGGTTACTGAAATTTCAATTCAAGTCTGAGTCATCTGAAAAAAAAGTGAAAAGAGGGTTCATTCAACCCTCTTTCCTACAAGCGCGAGGGTGAAAAAGGCTGTTTGGTTCTGACATTGTTTTGGACGCCAATGACCATAGCTGTCCGAGATGAAAGTTACAGGACGCATACATGGTGTCCTCCAGAGGTCTCACAACTTGTATATCTGGGAATTTTTCAAGGTTACATGAGATCAGGTCGGTCACGTGACATCACTGTTATAAATGAATGGGGAAATATTAAAAACTGTTATTTTGGCGCCGAGAATGATCTAAAACTATCCCACGTACATAGTATCATGATTTCATGCACTCCTTGCAAAGTCCAATGCTTTACTTTTGCATTGTTAACCTTGCGTGACGTCATTTATGACGTCACTAGGGTCGTACGAGTTTTCCGTCAATAACTCCCGATCAAATAGAGCTAGTGAGTCGGGAAAGCCACCAATGGACTCGGGAAGGCCTTCCGAATCGAACGATATGCCATATGATACCCTTTGCCCAGCTTCGTGACCTGAGGGGCTCTGACCTGACCTTGACCCGAGGTCAACTACTTAAGTTGACCTCACCCTAGCAAAAAGTATACCATTCGATGCACCTGAGCTGGGCGAACACAATGATGCCAAAATCGCGGCTCTGCGGCCATTTTTTGCGAAGTTATTTACTAAAAACCGAACCCGTAACTTCAGTCACGTGACCTGACCTCAGACGCTACCGGTTAACCCGAGACCTTAAAATCGGGTACCAATCGCTGCGACTTGTAACGGCACACACGCCCGTTTTTTCCGCGAGGCTCTAGCTCTATTAGAAGCGAAACGGCGTGCTGGGGTCGTATCAACCCCTCCGAAACTCATTTTGTTTGCGGGAAAATGAGGAACTTATAGAAAGAACACCTTTCTAATTTTTTGCATGTCGATTTGCAATGACATGAAGATTATTTTGAAAAAATAAAATTGTGAAAAATTTTGGTCCCAAAAGTCATTAGAGGCAAATGAAAAAAGATTAAGGTTTTTGCTCAACAATGAAATTTTTTGTTTGGAATTTTTAAATAGTAATATTAATTTTTGATTCATCGCAAGCTTAGTGTTGTTTACTTTTTGTTGGTTGTTTAACCCGTTCTTGAGTTATAGGCCATCAAACTCACCGTTACATACCGAAGTTAAAAAAATGTAATGCAATATAACTCAAAAAGTTTTGATCTGAGAAGTCTGATATTTTGCCAGGCGTCTTTGGGGCCTATGATTATCCCTAGGACCGATTTTCATTAACCCGCGCCGTGCTGGTGGCCTGAACTTTCCGCCGAGTGCTGGGGGGGGCGTTTTCACGCCCCCCCCCGTCTAACTCGGCTCCTGGGCCACGTAGCGACACGCGGTAAGCGGCAATCGAAAGAGCGTCAAAAATAAGGACGAAAACACTTCGGTCATTTTTTGGGTCAGGTCAAAGGTCAGGTCACCAGAGGTCACCAAAGGTAAAATGTTGACTATTTCAACATTTTGGAAACTGCCAACGGCTATCTCGGGAACCGATAGAGCTACAGCGCCGCGGAAAAGCGCATTCGATAGCCCTTTTACAGATCTTTCTGAGTAATGTTCTCAGATTTGACCTCAGGTCAACGGTTTAGCCTCCAGAGGGCAAAAACTCCAAAAATAGCCGTTTTTACGAAAAACGTTTTTTCGTCAATAACTTTTGACTCATAAGCGCCATGACATTACTTTTGCCAGCATCGTGTTCCTCTCGTCGAGACGCGTCGAATGAACTATTTGTTGACCTTGAAAGGTCATTTTGAAAATTTGACCTCAGGTCAAGGTCATGACCTGACCGAAAAGGGTCATGTTGCATATCAGTCGATCCGTATCGTCGAGCTGAACACATCTGACGTGTTTTCACCGCTCTAGCACGTCTCTATCAAAAGTTATAGCCAAAAAACTGCTGGCGACCGTTCATGACCTGAGATGACCTCAGGGGCACACAGAGGGGTCACAGGTGCATTTTTCCTATTCAGTGTGTCATGTTTACCTATGAACCGATGTTTGAGAGCGTTTTGAACGATATTCGTCCAAAAGAGGCGCATTTCAATTTTCTCCCATTGACTTATAATGGAGAGGTCGCAAAATTGACCTGACCTTAGGTCACAGATATCAAAAATCCGAGATATACATTTTATACATACTGTTACTCATATCAATCGCTGAAAGTTTCAAAGTGATCGTTCAGTCGGTGTAGCTATAGCGAGCCTTTGAACTTTTTCTGAGGTAAGGTCACTTGACGTGACCTGGTGACCTGACCTTGAACGGCCTAGGTCTGAAATTTTCACAACATGTGCGGAAATGATGTAGGAACACGTGTACCAAAAACGGCGGCGCTGCGCGCCGCCGTTTTTGAGATATTCGCGAAAAACCTGAGGGGGGGGGCGTAAAAACGCCCCCCCCCAGCACGGCGCGGGTTAAAATCTGAGAGATGAGGGTGACGGGCCTGGTACGATCTATCGTGGAATGCCCCATCTAGAGCCAGTTATACCTGGCCTGAAAGTAACATTATAACTAGCAAAACAAAACAATCAGACGACAGAATCAATTATAATGCCTCGGAAGAGGAGTCACTCTCGTCGTCATTCTAGCCCTGCAGTGCCCTCCGGTCGCCTCTCTCTCTCTCTCTCTCTCTCTCTCTCTCTCTCTCTCTCTCTCTCTCTCTCTCTCTCTCTCTCTCTCTCTCTCTCTCTCTCTCTCTCTCTTTCTCTCTCTCTCTCTCTCTCTCTCTCTCTCTCTCTCTCTCTCTCTCTCTCTCTCTCTCTCTCTCTCTCTCTCTCTCTCTTTCTCTCTCGTCACCAATGTAATTGAAAGCAAACGATAGCGTCTACTCTCTCGCACTAGATTGGCCCGGACGCTAAGCCAATCTCCGCGACACGCTGACCCGTCTCAATTAGTCCAAGTTTGCCCGACGGGTCGACCGTCGTCTTTACACAAACGCCCTCGGTTCGGATTAATCACACCCGTCTCCGGCGTGAGGCATTGATTAGTTGGCACTATTTTCTTTGGTTGTTTTCTGGTCGGTACAGGCTTTTGTCTGTGGTGAGGTGTCGTCAAATGACAAAGTTTCCGGTGAACTCAGTTCAACACACGTGTCGTCTGCCACCTCAGGCGGTGATCAGAGCCGTTCAAAGTGCAAAGGTCATGACCTGAGCGTTAGCGAGTCATCGGCACACCGCCCACCTGCTCCACATTTACCAGTGGGATCCAGGACCAGTGCGACGAGTAAATGGATCAAGCGCAGGACAACACATTACCCAAATTTTTCAACCTCTTTTATATAGGATCAGGTGAGCCTTATCAAACATGCTTTTCTTATACTTACTTATGTGTTACGCGGCATACAATGTGTTGATTTTTACTAAGAAATATGTAGCATTTGATATGAATTCCAAGAAACCTCAAATCTTTCATCCAAATCCAACATATTCACAAATGTAACCGGTTTGATGGCTATGCAAGGCCTCTTGAACAATGAGCACAATTTGCAAGACCACCCGATTTATGTTGAATGGTTGAGCTATGTAGATTGAACTAGTCCTGCATAAACTTCTATTTTCCACACGAAATGAACTAAATCAGGGACGGATGTGCTCATGACTCGTGATTTGATCGGACTCTGAAGAACAGATCCATTACATCCTTACTGCTCTTGGGTCTAAGCTGCTTGGTCTAATCCGGTCCGAGTGGCCCGGAAGATAAGCCGGAGTCATTAACGTAACTTGCGACAGAGCGTCAGCCAGAGATCAGGCAGGCCGGCCGGCTTCAGGAAACAGTCTGCAGTCAGATGCACATTTTAGAATAAGGCATTCTGCCCCTCTACCCAGCTGCAATAGACTCATAGCTGTCTACTGCCGAGCTGCCGAGCTGCCGAGCTGATATCTACCCAGCTGCCGAGCAATCCATTATCCAGCTGTCTAGCTGTCTATTCATCTAGCCGTCTTGCCATCCAGCTGTCGAGCTGACTAGCTGACTAGCTGCTCGGCTGCTATATTTGCCATTGCCGTCTAGCTGTTCAGCTGCCATATCTGTCCAGCTGCTGAGCTGCGATATCTGTCCAGCTGCTTAGCTCTCTATCTGCCCAGCTGTTGTGCGGCTGCCATCAGAACCGCTGACCGCCCGCTGCCGCGAGCCGTCCATTGGGGACTAATGGTGCCATACACTGGGCTGATAGCTGCGGCGGACTGAACACTGTCCGTCTGATGACGGCCTAATGGTTCAACCGTCCGCCGGGTGCAGAACACCCTGCTGACATCAGCCGCTGCCCGCTAGACGGTATAGGGGGGGAGCAGTTTTCCTTTCCAATCTAGCATAAAACACTTTTTTATCTATCCCCTCGTTTGGCATGAGGAATCTCACCAGATATTGCGCTACCACAGCGAGTTTTAATCACCTAGTCATCTGGGACTGATTTATTATGCTGTGTCTTATCCTTTATACCAGACAGAGAAGAACGATGACCTCATATCTTTTATGTAACTGAAATTCAGCTCGACTAACATTTCATGAACTATGAACTCGTTGTTCGATTTCTCAGTATGAAAGTAATCAGACCTCTAGTTTTTGAGCTACGATTTCAGGACAATTCGCAGGTGCCGACTGCCTTGTTTTTTTTATGATTTTGAAGCCATGATGAAAATGAGCGTGTTTATAAACATGAGCACTTTTGTACTCACTGTCGGTTCCCTGAGCATGTAAAGTCAGATAGGACGGGCCAGCTTGACAATGTTTAGCTGAGTTATCATTAAAATAGCGCGCTTATGGCCTCTGACCGCCCCTCACTTCCGACCCCTACCCCTGACCTCTTGCTGCCAGTTCTGACCTCTGACCTGCCCTCTGACCAGCCCCCCACCTCTGACCCCTTCCCCCACCGATCGGGGTTCGTGCCGCACGGTCCAAACTGTCCCGATATGCCCGAGCCGACCGTTACCCTCAGCTGTCCCGTATCGCAAGCCGTTCCCGCGGACACTTTTCTGGTGACGAGAGACGCTCCAATCTCGTACGTTGATAGAAAGAGAGCCGCACCACGTTGGGGCTGTCACTTGTCGGTGCAGTTGGCTGGACTCGGTCCCACCCACAAGGCTATGTCGGGGATAGGAGGTGTGAAAACGTCGCGTGTGAAAGATAGGACATCTTTTTGTCGTTCTCTTTTCATGAACTCAATTCCAAACAGTGTCAGTTGTTGATTTTGTCCTCTTTCCATGATAATTCAAAACGGTGTTAGATCCATAATTATGAGCAATAACTCTTTCGGAGACGGAAATTCCTATATCTCCGCAACCACCAGTCCAATTCACTTGCCGTCTTTTATGTAATAGGATAATTTCATCCCATATTTGACTGAAATACAATCCAATGATCGTGTCTTCAGAGGTCATCCATTGTAAAGCTTGCCCACATTCAGATGCACTGCTTTTGTTAACTTTGGTGCTTGTGGTCACTGCCAAAGAATGGGTGATCAAATCACATTCAAGAACTACACGAGTGTCGTGATTCTTGAAATGCTCCAATTGTTTCACAACTATTCTCATTTGTCTCACGGCCCAGAGCAGGGTATAGTTCCGCCTTCTGCCACCGGCTGTGAACTCCGGTCCCCAGAGGTGCCCGTTGTGAGCGGCACATAAAGCAGGCGATAGCCGAAAGGACATCCGGGAGCGGGGGGCACCGCGATGTTGCACAATCAAAGCATGAAAGGTAGCAAACTTTGAAGACATTTGAGGCGGTATCGTACCATGATTTCAGGAAGCAGTCTCACACGTGTTTTCACCACCGGCCTCGTTGCTATCCTGTTCCCGCCAACAGACAGCCGATTCACATGCCGGTAAGACTGCCATGACGGGTTCAGGAGGGTGGAAAACCGGCCACTCTATCAGATCCTACCGACGGGGACGAGTTACGGGAATCTGTCGACTCTAATCGTCTTTTCTGACGGCTGCCATTGCACGGAGGATTCCACCGGGAGATGGAACATGACCACCGGATCTATGGCAGGAGATGAGATATGGCGGATATATATATATCGGGATATATCAGATATGGCGGATATAAGAGTATAGCTCTGGATGCAGTGGTCCTATGAGCGCACTTTGTCACTGTCACGAGTTATATGACAATAGGACAATAGGAGGACAATATGAGTTGTCACTTACGCGCAACAATTATGCGCCTCGAAAAGGAAGAAATAAATAATTTAAGTGACAAATCACAACATCATCTCGGTATAGGTACGTTTAGATTTTTCCCATTGGCGACCGTATAACGTATTTGAAGTACGATGTGCCACATGGAGCATTCCACTTAGGAATGTCCCTAGTGGATATGGTACTAGGAATTTTTTTCTGGAACTTGGATTCAAGTCACTTTCATTATTCATCACATTATAATATTGTTCGCATGCATGTGTTATATATCACTTCTTCCTAACATGTCTTTTTCAATTCACGTTCTCACACTTCTGTTTTAGGAGTTTGACGCCTTACCGCAATTATTACGTATCCCTGAATGCTAAAATTCGGATTATTTACGCTTCTATGTCGACAAAGAGAGGCAATAAATGTTGGTATCTGATTGGCTGTGACAGTGTGACATCACATGCATTCTTTCCTCTATCAAACGCGCCTGCCTTTGGCATCTTAGTGCTTATTGCACGTCATACAGCGTACATATATTCAAGGTTCCATGCATTTTAATTCCCTGGTATATTGTCGTCGCCTTGCTGGGCACATGACGCAAGTGCAGAGCGGTCTCAATAGCCTATTTATTGGAATACCTATAAAGCCTAAAAGCAGCGACGGCCACCACTGAGGAAATCCCATCCATACTTGAAGGCTGATCATTACACGGACAAATGCGTATACCTATCGTATTCTCGCGATTTCTGACCTAATTCCAATACGAATTACGGCCTGCAATTCCAATAAATTCCTATACAATTCCCATTCCAATGAAACAAAGGTCTGCATGGGTATGTCGTCAGCGCCCACCTGACAGGTTAAAGGGACCATCCCACCTTAACATTAGTTTTGAGTTGAGATAGCCAAGTTTGCGGCCAGGCTCAGAAACCACCATTTATCCTGGTCGCAACCCCCGCAGCTTTATGGTGTTCAAGAAATTTCTTCCCTTTACTTGCAGGGTGGGACCAGCTTAGTCCCTATCTCTTAACCATTAGCGGTTTTTTGATGACGTCAGCAGTCATTTCAACGCCCGCCATTCCTTGAACCCGAGTTTTGCTGACCTTGAGCTCCCTTTTTTATCAACGTGAAATCCGTCGTCGGCGCTGAGAAAGCCTATTGCTTTTCATTTTAATTTGAATATTAGAAGATACCCACCACTGGAACTTGGACTGATATTATACCAAGGCCGAAGATGATCAAGCTGCCTGCTATATCTGGAGCTTGGTGTTCAACTTCAACTTGGAATAAAAAACAAAATATCAAAGCAAACTGGATATGGTACTGCAAGTTAAAGTCCAAAGAAATTTGAAGAGCTGACAATTGACATTAATTCTTTTCCTGCAAGGTTTCCATATGGAGATCACAGTCACACCATGAAGAATATACATTCTTGGACGATACCGCGAAAACGAAATATTTCCATCGAGTTTTCAAAGGATTTCATGCACGAGGCCTTGGCCGAGTGCATGAAATTCTTTAAAACTCGAGATAGAAATATTTCGTCGCGGTAGAGTCCTAGATATTATTTCCTGTATGTTTCTTAATATCGTTCGTTATTTGCTTTAAAAAGGCTGAAATATGCATTAAATAAATACAGTAACATTAATTACACGTTAAATAATGAAATACTGGCAGTTCTAATTACTTAACAGTTAAGCAAAGCTTACAAATTTTCTTTAAAACAGAAGCCCTCGGTGAAATCAAGCTATCCAAGAAAACCATCCAAGAAAACGTCTCGCGCAAAGTTTCTTGGATGGCTGGATTGCATTGCAAGACTGCATCAAACATATAGGAAATATTTTTGATGTTAACAGTTGAAAGGGGATTTATCTTCCAGTTTTGACGAAAGACGCTGCTGACTGTCTTTGGAAAAGGATGTCGGCATGAGGTGCAATTGTGCTTGTGAAGTGGTTATAACTGGTCTTTTCACAGTATTAAATTAAATGTGCCATTGCAGCCAAGTGTGTTATCATGTAAGGTAAAATCAAAACTACAATGTTGGTTTTACGAGCATTGAGAAGGCTGGTAGGTAACACCTGCCTGTGCTCGTAAATCATGCTGCCAGAGTATTCTAAATTAATTTTATCATACACTTTTGTTGTCCAGAATGGTTGCACTATTGTTTGGTATCATATTATTCCATGTAAATATGGTAGTGTAAAGTCCGACCAACATGTTACCAGATTTGAAGCTGTTCCGTTACCTAAGTACCTGTTTTTTACTGGCGTGGTGAATGTCACCTGGATTTTGTTTTGAGGTGCAGACCTAGTAACTCTGACTACATGGGTTTGAAGCTATTATCTATTCTGTTTTTACTGGCCTGGTGAATGGCGACTGATGTTGTCCGTGGATGGCACTGAAACAAATTTTGAGTGTTTTGTACAGTGTTTTAATACAATGCTGAGGGCTGAAAGTTGTCTTGTTTAGAGTGGTGAAAGTTCAGGATATGCCAGCCACCATGGTGGGTCAGAGTTAAATGTGTTGCAGTCAGTTTGGCTTCGGCAAGCACACGGATGGGCATACGCATCAAGACCTGCTCTGCCATACTTTCAGCCAATTTTACCTAGGTAAGTCTTTTCTTTTTTCTGCCAAAAGCTATGACATTGTGAATTTCAGCACTGTGGCCTGTGTGTAGCTTTCAGGAAAGCAATTCTAAATAAAGCTCTGATAAAGTGCAAAATCAGCAATGCAGCCCTCTATTACATTTTCTGCAACATCTTACTTGTTCCTTGCATGGAGAGAAAAATGCAATGTTATGAATTCGTTTATTCACATAATTTGACAAGCATGCAGTTACCTGCTACTATCACTGCACAAAACAGAGCAGAAAACATCAGTTGATCAAACACAAGACATAACAGAAGTTTACAACATAGGGCTGCCGAACCTGCTTCCTCCCACCACAGTTGATGCCATTTCCTAGCCTGGCTTGATGTGAGCACTGAATAGCTGCTTTGTCTAATTACAGCTCACTACCATTCAACTTAAACTACTCTCTTTAAAGTAAGAGTGAGAGCGTTCAGTGTTCATAGCAGCTCGACAGACGACAGACAACAAACATCTTGACAAACCAACCAGTATTTGATTTGGCTAATGATTTATGTGCTTGTTGTATCATGGCCAAACTACTTTAACAGCAATAATCCCTGTTTCATCTTGATCTTGCTTTTATTTTCATTTGAACTCAGATCTTGAAACAATCATCTGAAGTGATATCAGATACTGGCTTCTGTTTCTCTTGAAAGCAAGTTAAAACAACAATGATAAACTAAGGCAGGAGATGTGAGTTGTGGCAGTAGATTTTTGATTCAACATATGTCAACCTTATATTGCTTGAGACCTCTGTGACAGACAAACAAATATTTATAGTTTTTTGATAGTTTGGATTCTTGGCTTGATTTAGCAGATCAGCTGTGAACCTTGACTTTGAAATCACATAAATGTCATGGTACCGAACGAATCCTCGCATGACATTTCTTCGTAGCACAATTTTCGTCCGCATTTCTTCGTCTACAAATCTTCGTCGGTGCATTTATTTGTCCCTCAATGCTTACTCTTGCATATATTTGCGTTGAAGAAGAAATGCGAGCCGATTTTCATATACCCTGGTGCGAGACAAAGTAATGCGATAGGTACATACGAATAAATGCCCTGACGAAGATTTGCAGACGAAGAATTGCGATACGAAGAAATGCCATAAGAATTGTCCTGGAATCCTTTATTGGCCATCATATATTGACCTTGATAAGATAAACGCATCATTCGCGCAATATTTGTCGCACTTTGATACCAAACTATTGCTTCCAAATGCCGACGTAAAGAAAACCTTTATGTGACGTCATAGAAACAGCGGATTTCCCAAAAAGTAAACAAAAATAAAAGTCTTATATCTCGAAAACGGGTGAATATTTTCCGGTAAAATTTGGTAGATGTTCATTTTCGCTCTTTGTGATTCACGCTACATCACTTTTATGCCAATTCATTAACTTTTTGAAGGTGGGAGGGTCCCTTTAAAGGTCATAAGACTGACAGGCTAAAAAACTATCATCATTCACCAGGCTCATCGAAGGTCAAAGGTTAAATGTTCAAAGGTAACCAGGGTAACAATTCAAATGTTCTCAGGTTGCCAAGCCAAAGGCCATTAGGCTTACAGGTCAAAGCTCACCTGGGATAACAAGTCAAACGTTCAGGATGACAAGTCAACGGTCATTAGGCTAACAGGTCAAGCGTTCAGGTTGACAAGTCAAAGGTCATTAGGCTGAAAGCTCAAAGGTCATCAGGCTAAAAGGTCGAAAGCTGCCCGTCTTAGCCGGCCTCTGAGGCCCTGGGACCGGCTGTGCGCTGGCTGGGCGGCGAGGGAGTGCATGGCTGCGCCGCACCGGGCTGGCCTAATGTGACCTCTGGGGAACCGAGGCGACAGCGGCGACGGCGGCGGTGGCGGGGCGGCAGTGGAATGAATGTCCTCAGCTGCGACATTTTTACGACAGGCAAGAGACGTTGGCGGCAGGGACGGCGACAGCTGCCGTTTCCTGCGGTGGTGAAACGTACGGCACGGCCGCCGCCGCAAAA
>NW_024884002.1:0-31236 GCF_019059575.1 Amphibalanus amphitrite | reverse complement strand
ATGCTTTCCAGTTCAAACTTCCCCTGGGCCCTGTTTCATGGCCATTGCCAGCGCTCTGCCAGTGCACGTGTAAAATTGGGTTTCCATGGATACATCCACAAGCCCATCGCTCCAACCCTACCACAAGTGTGACGTCATCTCGTGAAATGCGCTGGCAGTGGCTATCGGCGCGGCAGTGAAACAGCCCCCTGGCCAGCTGGTTTTCAACTGATTTTCTGACTTTTCAGATAAATCAGGAATAACATTAATTAACAATGCAGTCAGTGCTGAACACCGTCCGGGGGGCCGCCCTGGGCTTCGCAGAGCAGGTCACTCCCCTTCTGACGGTAAGAGATTGCACAAGCAAAAAATAAGTTATGCTTTCATGTACAGATTGTTAGCTGTGTTTTGGTGTTGGCTGATACAGCTGCTTTATCACTGATTTGGCGCACACTGCTCAGCTAATGGTGCTTGCTTAATTCTTCAAAGTACTGGACGTATTCACATTCAACTAAAATCGCGTGAATAAAGAACATTTCTGGCAAGAAAATCTGGTAAATAAATAGATGTCTGTTGTCCTGTTTTAATGAACCACACTTTACTTGTTTTGTGCAGGAGTTGTGTTTCTGGGGGCGGGGTGCTCACCCCTGTTTGTCTGTGTGATAGATAGATAGATAGATAATGTATTAAGACCTTCCATGACATGGATTATATAGCGTCTACGTCAGTACAAAAGTGATGGTTAAACACATCAATACAATACACTTCGTGTGATAAAAGGCGATAAATGAGACAGTAAAAAACGGCCGTTTCTATAAAATCGCACCCAATCTAGGTGAGCTCCAGCTACATCGTAGCATTTAGAGCCTTCACCGCACGGTAGAGGAAACTGCGCTTGGCAAACTCAGTCCGTACTCGAGGTAGTTCAGCCTGCCCGCTCTCACTGGCGCGTGTGCGGCGAGAGGACACATCGGACCGCGCCAACACTCGGCGGCGCAGCATCTCAGGAGCGTCGGGGCAGGTGATGAGACGGCGCATGGTGGCAATATCACGTTCAGCTATCATCTCCTCGATACTCAGCCACCCTAGATCGCGCAGCGATGGCGTGACGTGTTCACGTCTGCCGAGGCCGGTCACAATGCGGACACCGAAGTTGATGGCCTTTCGCAAGCGCTGCCTTTGGGTTGCATTACACCCTCCCCACACTGTTAAACAATAACGAATGTGGGGGAAAACGAGACACTCTATCAGAAGTTGCCTGACACATTTTGGTAGTTTGTGCCTATTACGCGCAAGACTCACTAGCACGCAGTAGCACCGTTGGACGACTGAGCTAATGTGACAGCTCCAAGACAAGTGTTGGTCAATGACGACACCCAGGACTTTGACACTATCTTTGGGAAGAATTTCATCGCCGCCGAAGTGAACGGCAAAGTCCGAACGGACTGTCTGACGGGAAGATCTTAAAATGGTCATCTCTGTCTTAGTCGGGTTGATTTTAAGCCGATTTTGTGTGAACCATTTGAGTGAAATAGCGAGAGAGCTTTCAATGCGCGTTTTAAGTGCTTCAAGGTTAGATGGGATGTCAGCGTCAAGGAATTGGGTGTCGTCAGCATACATCACGATCCTACCATGGGGTATGTGTTGTGGCAGGTCGTTCGTGAAGAGGATGAACAGCACGGGGCCCAAAATGGATCCCTGGACCACTCCATGCGTAACATCCAGCGAGCACGACCCGCCCCGCACAGTCTGCGTACGCCCCCGCAGCCAGGCTGCGAACCACTCGCGCCGCACACCGTACCACTCCATCTTGTCTAAGAGGCGGCCATGCTCGACACTATCGAATGCCTTAGACGTGTCAGCTGTCACAAGTGACGTCATCATGCCTCGATCGATGTTGTCAGTCGCGAAAGTGACAGCGTCGAGCAGCGCCGCCTCAGTAGACTGTCCTTGCCGGAAACCGTACTGTTGAGGACAGAGTACATGATGAGATGTCAAGTATGCCACCAGCTGCGTACAGACTACCCGCTCACATAACTTGGCCACGACAGAGATCACAGATATCGGCCGATAGTTGTTTGGGTCCGACGTGTCACCTTTCTTATGCAGTGCTGTGACAGTGGCTGACTTCCACTGATCAGGTAAGTCGCAGCGAGTGATACAATGGTTCACAATCTTTAATAGGTGCGGACCAACTACTGGGAAGGTACAGCGCAGCATGTGTACGGTTATCCCATCTGAGCCGCAGGCCCTCGATGAGCTCATGCGCTGGAGCGCCGCACTGAGCTCCGGCAGTGTGGCAGGACCCGGCGAGAACGCTCCGGCGCACACGCGCGGCGGTCGTGGCGGCAAGGGGGCACCAGAATCGGACTCCGCCAGCGCGCCAGCCACATCGGAGCCGACCGAAGTAAAGAACCGATTCAGACGGTCTGGCCAGTCGGGGTCCGCCGGTGCATCGCCGACAGCCCTGTGCTGCGTCTTCTGGGACGAGATCAGGAACTGTCTGACGCTCTTCCAGGTCCTTGGGCGGGAGTGTCTGAATGAGGAGGCGTAGAAGGCGGCGCTGGCTCGGTTGATGGCCATCTTCACTGCGTTGCGGCTCTCCCGAAACTCCCTCTCGGTGACGTCACAGGGTGTGTGGTCCCTGTCGGCGCGAGCCTGGTCTCGAGCAGCCATAGCTTCGCGCACAGTGTCGTCATCGAGCCATGGACCCAGCCTGTTCCTCACTCGGATGGTCCGCATCGGCATGTGAAGGTCGATGATGGGGTTCCACGTGGCGAGGAAGCTGTTCCACATGTTGGTGGTGGAGTCAGCCCCGTACAGCTGGGACCAGTCGGCTTGTAGAAGGTCGAGACTGAGAGCGTCGGTGTTCACACGCCGTGTGGACCGCACGGTGATGGCTTCGGGCACGTGTTGTGTCTTGACATCGGCGACGAGCGCCGTGATCAGGTCATGGTCGCTGATGTTGCAGGGTGTCACACGGACACCAGTCGTCATGTCTGGTCGGTTGGTGACGAGGTGATCGATCAGCGACGGAGTCGGCCCTGGGCGGGTCGGCTCGGTGATCAGCTGTTTCAGTGACAGGTCGCTCAGATGCTGGGTGTAGGATGCCACTCCAGGCTTGGCAGATTGCGAGACGTCTATATTGACGTCACCGAGAAGGTATGTTGGGCGAGCGCGTGCGAGGACGTGCATCAGCTGATTGTGGAGGCAGTCGATGGCCGGCGCCGTCGGCCCAGACGGGGGCCGGTATACCGCACCGACGACGATGGTAGATCGGCTGGAGATCTGCATCCACAGCGCCTCCACCGCCGAATCGTCGGCTGGTACTCGCAGCTGCTCCGCCTTCAGGGCGCTGCGGTACAGGATGGCGACTCCACCTCCGATCTTCTTTTTTCTCCTGTCCCTTCGGCAGATGGTGTAGCCCGGAAACAGGATTGCGGTCGAGTCGACAGTCTCAGTGAGCCATGTCTCACTGAGGCAGAGAACATCCAGCTGCTCCCGGAGCAGCAGGAGATTCACCTGGTCCAGGTGAGCTGTAAGGGAGCGCACGTTCAGGTGTCCTATTTTCAGAGCGCAGGATAACTCAGCCGCCGCTCGGATATCCACCTGTCGTGTCTGCTTGATTGTCAGGCGGCTCGGTCGCAGCAAACATCGGTGCTCTTCTTGTGTCGGTGGATATGGTGAGGTCGCTGAGATGAGGCGACAGTCGGTGTCCGGCGCCATCTCAGCGGTGTCGTCACGGAATAGAGTTGGCTCCTCCGACCGGGAGGTGGCGCCACCTTGCAGCGGCCGCATCACTGTACAGGAGTCGTGTTTCTGGAGGGCGGGGGTGCTCATCCCTGTTTGTCTGTGTGTACAGGAGTCGTGTTTCTGGGGGCGGGGTGCTCACCCCTGTTTGTCTGTGTGTACAGGAGTCGTGTTTCTGGGGGCGGGGTGCTCACCCCTGTTTGTCTGTGTGTACAGGAGTCGTGTTTCTGGAGGGCGGGGGTGCTCACCCCTGTTTGTCTGTGTGTACAGGAGTCGTGTTTCCGGGAGCGGGGGTGCTCATCCCTGTTTGTCTGTGTGTGTACAGGAGTCGTGTTTCCGGGAGCGGGGGATGCTCACCCCGGAGGAGTTTGTCGAGTGCGGCGACCAGCTGGTGCACAGTTGTCCCACCTGGGCCTGGGCCGCCGGCGAGAAGAGCCGCGCCAAAACCTACCTGCCCGCAGACAAACAGTTTCTCATCACCCGTAACGTGCCCTGCCACCGGCGCTGCAAACAGGTGGGTGTGAGGGACGGGAGGGCAGGGGCGGCCATTGGTGAATGTCCTGGCGGCAGACTGCTCGGACCATGCCTTTACCAGCCCTAACCGCTGCCTCCCCCCCCCCCCTCCCCAGCTGGACCATGACGAGGCCCAGGAGCGCGTTATCGAGCCAGACGACGGCGACGGCGAGGGCTGGGTGGACACGCACCACTTCAGCGGCGGCACGGCCAGCGGCGCCGGCGGCGAGAGCGCCGCCCTGGCCATGGAGGCGCCCGCCGAGCCGCCCCCGCCCCCGCCGCCCCCGCCGCCAGCCGCCGCCGACAGCGACGACGACGGCGACGGCGAGGCGTGTGATATGGAGGAGTTTGAGGAGGCCGGCCTGGACGACCCGGTGAGTCCGTCCGGCGCGGTGGGGCACCGGCCGCGGCATTGGTGAACCGCTGCCCGAGCTGTCCTGTGCCTGATACCAACAGAGGTGGCCGCTGTTAGGTGCTGGATACTTTCGAAGCTCATGCCTGACAAGTGATGGCAGTCGTTTGTGCTTCATTCTTCGATGCGATAGTGGATTTCTCTGCATGAAATTTAGCTGGGATTTGCCCGTAGCCTCGAAATCCTTACGTGGTGTTCACACATACTGCTTAATGGAGGGTAGATTGTCATTTATCATCAGCTCAAACAGCCCTTTTACATATACCATTACGAGTTTTTTAACCTCAAATATTGATGATTGGTAAAATCTGACTGTAATTTGTTTCACATGTCGGCTGTAGTTGGATTGTGTTGCCTCGTTCGGGCCCGGCGGCGAGTGGCGCGGCTGAGCCCCGTTCAGGTCCCGGCCCCGGCGGCGAGTGGCGCGGCTGACGGACGGCGCCTCCTTCCCAGGACGATGCTCTGGCCCGGACGCTGCCGGCGCCCGCCACCCCGTGCGCCGCCTCCGGTGCCCCCTCCGCCGCCACGGAGCCGGCCGGCGAAGAGATTGTGCGCACCCGCACCTACAACCTCAACATCACGTACGACAACTACTACCGCACGCCCCGGCTCTGGCTGCAGGGCTTCGACGAGGTGAGCTGACCGCCGAGGTGGGGGACTCGGGTGGCAGGGGAGGGGCGGACCTCGGGGTGGAGTCTGCTGTCGGGACGGACCTCGGGGTGGTGTCTGCTGTCGGGACGGACCTCGGGGTGGTGTCTGCTGTCGGGACGGACCTCGGGGTGGAGTCTGCTGTAGGGACGGACCTCGGGTCGGAGTCTGCTGTAGGGACGGACCTCGGGGTGGAGTCTGCTGTCGGGACGGACCTCGGGTCGGAGTCTGCTGTCGGGACGGACCTCGGGGTGGTGTCTGCTGTCGGGACGGACCTCGGGGTGGAGTCTGCTGTAGGGACGGACCTCGGGGTGGAGTCTGCTGTAGGGACGGACCTCGGGTCGGAGTCTGCTGAAGGGACGGACCTCGGGGTGGAGTCTGCTGTCGGGACGGACCTCGGGGTGGTGTCTGCTGTAGGGACGGACCTCGGGTCGGAGTCTGCTGAAGGGACGGACCTCGGGGTGGTGTCTGCTGTAGGGACGGACCTCGGGGTGGTGTCTGCTGTAGGGACGGACCTCGGGGTGGAGTCTGCTGTCGGGACGGACCTCGGGGTGGTGTCTGCTGTCGGGACGGACCTTGGGGCGGTGTCTGCTGTCGGGACGGACCTCGGGTCGGAGTCTGCTGTAGGGACGGACCTCGGGTCGGAGTCTGCTGAAGGGACGGACCTCGGGGTGGAGTCTGCTGTCGGGACGGACCTCGGGGTGGTGTCTGCTGTAGGGACGGAACTCGGGGTGGTGTCTGCTGTAGGGACGGACCTCGGGGTGGTGTCTGCTGTCGGGGTGGACCTCGGGTCGGTGTCTGCTGTCGGGACGGACCTCGGGGTGGTGTCTGCTGTAGGGACGGAACTCGGGGTGGTGTCTGCTGTAGGGACGGACCTCGGGGTGGTGTCTGCTGTCGGGGCGGACCTCGGGTCGGTGTCTGCTGTCGGGACGGACCTAGGGGTGGTGTCTGCTGTAGGGACGGACCTCGGGGTGGTGTCTGCTGTCGGGACGGACCTCGGGGTGGTGTCTGCTGTCGGGACGGACCTTGGGGCGGTGTCTGCTGTCGGGACGGACCTCGGGTCGGAGTCTGCTGTAGGGACGGACCTCGGGTCGGAGTCTGCTGTAGGGACGGACCTCGGGGTGGGGTCTGCTGTCGGGACGGACCTCGGGGTGGAGTCTGCTGTCGGGACGGACCTCGGGTCGGAGTCTGCTGAAGGGACGGACCTCGGGGTGGAGTCTGCTGTCGGGACGGACCTCGGGGTGGTGTCTGCTGTAGGGACGGAACTCGGGGTGGTGTCTGCTGTAGGGACGGACCTCGGGGTGGTGTCTGCTGTCGGGGTGGACCTCGGGTCGGTGTCTGCTGTCGGGACGGACCTCGGGGTGGAGTCTGCTGTCGGGACGGACCTCGGGGTGGTGTCTGCTGTAGGGACGGACCTCGGGTCGGAGTCTGCTGAAGGGACGGACCTCGGGGTGGTGTCTGCTGTAGGGACGGACCTCGGGGTGGTGTCTGCTGTAGGGACGGACCTCGGGGTGGAGTCTGCTGTCGGGACGGACCTCGGGGTGGTGTCTGCTGTCGGGACGGACCTTGGGGCGGTGTCTGCTGTCGGGACGGACCTCGGGTCGGAGTCTGCTGTAGGGACGGACCTCGGGTCGGAGTCTGCTGAAGGGACGGACCTCGGGGTGGAGTCTGCTGTCGGGACGGACCTCGGGGTGGTGTCTGCTGTAGGGACGGAACTCGGGGTGGTGTCTGCTGTAGGGACGGACCTCGGGGTGGTGTCTGCTGTCGGGGTGGACCTCGGGTCGGTGTCTGCTGTCGGGACGGACCTCGGGGTGGTGTCTGCTGTAGGGACGGAACTCGGGGTGGTGTCTGCTGTAGGGACGGACCTCGGGGTGGTGTCTGCTGTCGGGGCGGACCTCGGGTCGGTGTCTGCTGTCGGGACGGACCTAGGGGTGGTGTCTGCTGTAGGGACGGACCTCGGGGTGGTGTCTGCTGTCGGGGTGGACCTCGGGTCGGTGTCTGCTGTCGGGACGGACCTCGGGGTGGTGTCTGCTGTAGGGACGGAACTCGGGGTGGTGTCTGCTGTAGGGACGGACCTCGGGTCGGAGTCTGCTGTCGGGACGGACCTCGGGGTGGTGTCTGCTGTCGGGACGGACCTCGGGGTGGAGTCTGCTGTAGGGACGGACCTCGGGGTGGAGTCTGCTGTAGGGACGGACCTCGGGTCGGAGTCTGCTGAAGGGACGGACCTCGGGGTGGAGTCTGCTGTCGGGACGGACCTCGGGGTGGTGTCTGCTGTAGGGACGGACCTCGGGTCGGAGTCTGCTGAAGGGACGGACCTCGGGGTGGTGTCTGCTGTAGGGACGGACCTCGGGGTGGTGTCTGCTGTAGGGACGGACCTCGGGGTGGAGTCTGCTGTCGGGACGGACCTCGGGGTGGTGTCTGCTGTCGGGACGGACCTTGGGGCGGTGTCTGCTGTCGGGACGGACCTCGGGTCGGAGTCTGCTGTAGGGACGGACCTCGGGTCGGAGTCTGCTGAAGGGACGGACCTCGGGGTGGAGTCTGCTGTCGGGACGGACCTCGGGGTGGTGTCTGCTGTAGGGACGGAACTCGGGTTGGTGTCTGCTGTAGGGACGGACCTCGGGGTGGTGTCTGCTGTCGGGGTGGACCTCGGGTCGGTGTCTGCTGTCGGGACGGACCTCGGGGTGGTGTCTGCTGTAGGGACGGAACTCGGGGTGGTGTCTGCTGTAGGGACGGACCTCGGGGTGGTGTCTGCTGTCGGGGCGGACCTCGGGTCGGTGTCTGCTGTCGGGACGGACCTAGGGGTGGTGTCTGCTGTAGGGACGGACCTCGGGGTGGAGTCTGCTGGCGGGACGGACCTCGGGGTGGAGTCTGCTGTCGGGACGGACCTCGGGGTGGAGTCTGCTGTCGGGGCGGACCTCGGGTCGGAGTCTGCTGTAGGGACGGACCTCGGGCGGCGTTTAAAGTGGCCATCCCACCTCAACATTAGTTTTGAGTTGAGATAGTCAAATTGGAGTCCCTGGCTTGCAATTTCCAGTTTGGGCACTCGACTGAGTCGACATTATCGAGAAAGGCCTTAAATCGGAACTATTTAATTTCGAAGTCCGCACTTTTCAGATTCTAAGGGCCATCTAAATGCCCGCCTAGACTTTGTGACGTCAACTCAGATATAGCAGTTTTTCAATCTTATACTAAAACCTTGATTATTGATAAAAGACAAATATGTGTCCTATGTCTGAAAAGGTAAATATGTGTCGGTCAAATTTAGTAAATATTCAGTTTCGCTGTTTCTGAACCACGGTACATCATTTTTATGTCAATTCATAAACTTTTTTGAAGGCGGGAGGTCCCTTTTACGGGCCGCGAGCGGCGTATGCTGATGAGACCGCTGTCGTGCTGCGTCTGACCGGGGCGGGGGCGGGTTGCAGAGCCGCCAGCCGCTGTCGGTGGACCAGATGTACGAGGACTTCAGTCAGGACCACGCCAACAAGACAATTACGATGGAGACGCACCCGCACCTGGCCGGACCGCCGCAGGCCTCCATCCACCCGTGCAAGTGAGTCACACATCGCGGGCCGCAGCGGCCGCAGCGGGTCCGTCTTGGCGCGCGCTCAGCGTCGGCCGTATGGCAGCGTGGGTGGAAGAACGGCTGCGCGACGGATGCCGTAGTTAAGTCGTATATTTACATACGAGAGTATCTACTCTACTCTCTGCAGTTGGTGTTTGCTGGTTTCTGGTAGTGTTACTGGTCATCTAAAGAGTGGACGCTGTTGTCACTGAGTGTTTGGTGAGTTCCTGTAATAGTCTGTGGTCGCCCGAACCAGCGATGGTCGCTGTATGACTGTCAGATGACTGGCGCGATGTGTGTCCGCCAGGCACGCTGACACCATGAAAAAGCTGGTGGAGACGGCCGAGGAGGGCGGACGTCAAATTCCCGTCCAGAAGTACCTCATCGTCTTCCTCAAGTTCATGCAGGCAATCATTCCGACCATCGAGTACGACTTCACGCAGAACATCCAGTTGTGAGACGGCTCGACGCCGCTGCTGCTGTGAACGGGGACTCGCTGTAGTACTCTGTGGGATATTGTTACTGGGGACTGTGCCAGGGACGGGGCGGGATGTCTGAGCACTCTGGAGGACGTCTATTGCCCGCCCGGAACTCAGCCACAAACAGGGCCGAGTCTCTACTGCCCGCCCGGGGTTTAGCCACTGACGTGACGGGGCCCAATACGCCGGGACCGAGTCTCCGCTGCCCGCCCGGGGTTTAGCCACTGACGGGACGGGGCCCAATACGCCGGGACCGAGTCTGTGGTGTCCACCCAGGGCTTAGCGGCTGACAGGTGGGCCACCCCCCGCTTGTAGCTGCTCGACCACCGACTGGTGTCTGCTGCTGGGATATGCCTGCTGGGGTATGCCTGCTCGGATATGTCTGTGCTGGGATATCTCTGCTGGGGCATGTCTGCTGGGTGATTCTGCTGGGGCACGTCTGCTGGGTGTCGCTGCTAGGGTATGTCTGCTGGGTGTCTGCTGGGATATGTCTGCTAGTGCTGAGGATCTGACCACTACCAGTCGACCCTTATCTAGCAGTATCTGCTGACCGTGTCTGCTGACTGCTGACTGATATCTGACCGTGTATCTGCCGGTATCTGCCGGCGTTACTGATGTGTGGTGCTGGCCACGGGTGCGTCCAGTTCCACCGCGGGGCCTGTCCGTACCACTGCCACCACTGGCCCTGAGGGCGAGCCGTCCGGCCACACAAATTCCCAGGGCTGGGTCGCGACTCTGTGGCTACCCGCTGCGCCGAGCAGCCCGGCTGGCCCCGTGGCGACCCACTGCGCTGGGTGGACCGCACACCCGCCGACTGTGATCTGTAATTACCGTGTTTATTGCCGCAGCCTCCTGAATATAGCTCTATCTGATGCCTGGCGCCGTGTGGGGGCGTGCTGTACTCTCGGGGGCAGACGCGGCGGCTCGGTGGCCAGTGGCCGGGCGGGTGCCAGGAGGCGCGGTCCGCGGCGTCCACTGGCGGAAAAAAAAAACTGGCGAAACTCTGGCTGTCGAACGGGCTGCGGCCGCCGCTCTGTGCCGTTTGTGGTAGCTGGAGTCTCCGCCGCGACGTATCTCACCCAGGCTAGTCCACACGGTGGGGATGGTACGAGACGTGCTGGTTAATATTTATTTTCGGCCCGTCTTCACTGCTGTGAGCGCTCACCCACGAGTCTGCTGGCGTCAGCAGATTCCGCGACGCACACACGTGACATGATACGGCGCCCGGGTCAGCCGGTAGGGTCTGCAGCTCCCGGGCCCAGTCGGGAAGGTCCGCAACTCGAGCCGCACCGTCGCAGACATGCTCTGCTCGGTTCCAGCTCGGCTGGACTGGGGACATCTGATGGGGTCGGACAGTGCACAGATCCACGGCACTGCTTTACGCGAACAGCGATGTGTGGCGGACCGGGGGGCCAGCAGTAGCTTCATCAGAGCAGCTGCTAGAACAGAGGACCGCCAGACTGGACGGGCGGTGGAGAGAGAGAGAGAGAGAGAGAGAGAGAGAGAGAGAGAGAGAGAGAGAGAGAGAGAGAGAGAGAGAGAGAGAGAGAGAGAGAGAGAGAGAGAGAGACAGAGACAGAGAGACAGAGAGACAGAGAGACAGAGAGACAGAGAGACAGAGAGACAGAGAGACAGAGAGACAGAGAGACAGAGAGACAGAGAGACAGAGAGACAGAGAGACAGAGAGACAGAGAGACAGAGAGACAGAGAGACAGAGAGACAGAGAGACAGAGAGACAGAGAGACAGAGAGACAGAGAGACAGAGAGACAGAGAGACAGAGAGACAGAGAGACAGAGAGACAGAGAGACAGAGAGACAGAGAGACAGAGAGACAGAGAGACAGAGAGACAGAGAGACAGAGAGACAGAGAGACAGAGAGACAGAGAGACAGAGAGACAGAGAGACAGAGAGACAGAGAGACAGAGAGACAGAGACAGAGAGACAGAGAGACAGAGAGACAGAGAGACAGAGAGACAGAGAGACAGAGAGACAGAGAGACAGAGAGACAGAGAGACAGAGAGACAGAGAGACAGAGAGACAGAGAGACAGAGAGACAGAGAGACAGAGAGACAGAGAGACAGAGAGACAGAGAGACAGAGAGACAGAGAGACAGAGAGACAGAGAGACAGAGAGACAGAGAGACAGAGAGACAGAGAGACAGAGAGACAGAGAGACAGAGAGACAGAGAGACAGAGAGACAGAGAGACAGAGAGACAGAGAGACAGAGAGACAGAGAGACAGAGAGACAGAGAGACAGAGAGAGAGAGAGAGAGAGAGAGAGAGAGAGAGAGAGAGAGAGAGAGAGAGAGAGAGAGAGCGAGAGCGAGAGCGAGAGCGAGTTTCATTCTGTTTCATTCTTATGTTGGCCTCGAACGTGCTTTTCACCTCACAGAGGCCCTTGTTATCTGGGAATGAGCTGAAAGCGAGACGCTGGCTAGATACCTTGGTCATGGACGTGCGCTACCAACCTCCCGGAGGCCCATCACTGAGTAGGAGGGGGAGGGACTGCCGTCCCATCCCGCTGCGGGTTCACGGGCGCGGCTCAAACCTCACGGAGGAGCGATCGGACGAACTGGGGAGGGAGCAGCCATACTGTGCGTGCGCCATGTGATGTAGGTGCTCATAACTCACAGTTTCGTCAATGAAGGGCTTGGGGACCTACCGTCTTATTTGACTGTTAGCTTTGGACGTGCGTGTGCTGTACGTCGCCGAGCTCTGTTGAACCAGGACAGGAAAGGTCGTACTCGAGCATTACATGTCAGCACCACCGGTCTCAGACCAGACGTTCACACACACACACACCACACACAGACGGACATACCAGTGGCGGGAAAGTCGGCAGAGCCGGGCTGCTGCGACATTTCCGAACAGAAGCCGCATTATTGGACCGAGTGCGGCCGTATCAGCCAGCATGAACCTCCCAGTCATACATTTTACAAAAATACAGACTGTCAACTAGAACCATTAGGACGCATCACGGCCAGCATAATAATATCAAACGGTAGCGGCTCTCTTACGGTAGTCGTCTCACACGCATTATACCGGTCACTTCTCCGGTAACATGTACGCATACACTATGCAGTGCCTATACACACTCGGCTCTACGCTGTCGATGTGAGGCGATATTGATAACGCAGGCGTGAGCTGGGCCATCGAGCGCTTCCCTCTCCAAGGCAATGCGACAGTCGCGCCGCCGCCACTCTCTGTTCCCGACTGCTGGCCTCGCTACACACAGATTACGTCAGCCACTGAGACTCGGGCACTCTGAGCTGTGCACCATGAGCCGTGCACACTACACCATGAGCCGTGCACACTACACCGTGAGCTGGGCACAAAACACCGTGAGCTGGGCACACTACACCGTGAGCTGGGCACAAAACACCGTGAGCTGGGCACACTACACCATGAGCCGTGCACACTGCACCGTGAGCTGGGCACACTACACCGTGTGCCGTGCACACTACACCGTGAGCCGTGCACACTACACCATGAGCCGTGCACACTACACCGTGAGCTGGGCACACTACACCGTGAGCTGGGCACACTACACCGTGAGCCGTGCACACTACACCGTGAGCTGGGCATAAAACACCATGAGCCGTGCACACTGCACCGTGAGCTGGGCACAAAACACCGTGAGCTGTGTACAATAGGCACTGAGTAGCCGGACGCCTGTGTCCCCGCCCGTGACGGCAGCCACCGGCACGGAGGACCGGCACTGGTGGGCTATCAGTGGGCCGCGACCGGGCCGACTGGGTCCCCTGTGCCGCGGACCGCCAGAGGCCAGTCCGGCCGGCACAGCGACTCAACTCCCCCTCTCTTTATCCACCGTCCAGTGGTCAGCGACCGGCCGCGAATGGCGCTGGCGGCGTTCCTTTCACACTGAGCCTGTCCAGACGGGTACGGGCGGTCCGGCAGAGGGCGCCCTCCGCCCCTCCCCGTGTCCGCGGCCAGCAGTACCGGCCATTACACACCCTGATCTGCCTCTGCGTCCTCTGGCGGCTGACAGTGGGAGGGGCCCTCTCGGCTGGTGGAGGGGCCCTGTCTGCTGGTGGAGGGGCCCTCTCGGCTGGTGGAGGGGCCCTCTCGGCTGGTGGAGGGGCCCTCTCGGCTGGTGGAGGGGCCCGCGGAGGGGCCGTGTCGGCTGGTGGAGGGGCCCGCCGAGGGGCCCTGTCGGCTGGTGGAGGGGCCCTGTCGGCTGGTGGAGGGGCCCTGTCGGCTGGTGGAGGGGCCCGCCGAGGAACCCTGTCGGCTGGTGCAGGGGCCCGCGGAGGGACCCTGTCGTCCGGCCTCGGCGTCCTTTCGGCGCGCCCGTCGCTGGGGACTGTCAGTGTCGGCGCTGCCTGCCGGCCGGTACAGACTCTCGGCGCGCCGCCAAGAGTGCGTGTACCGCCAGGGCACCACCATGACCAGTCCGGCGGCCAGCAGCAGCGCCCCGGACAGGTAGAAGCTGTAGTCGTACACCAGCATGTAGTCAAACAGCATCCCTGGCGGCGAGCGCGGGCCGAGGGGTCAGAGGTCTCCCCAGCAGCCGATCCTAACAGCTGTCTGAATGACACCCATTAAACGTGCGTTGCAATGTGCTAGTGCACAATTGCATTCCCCGATCTCCAGTACACCAGCGCCTGGGAACAGCACACAATTCAATACCTATACTATCCACTGTGAGTTGTGACCCTTGAAGCACCCACCGCCCTACCACCACCCCCTACACTGCCCCCTACCGGCCACGGCCCCCCCCCCCACACTGCCCTACCGGCAACGGGTCCTCCCCCACACTGCCCTACCGGCCACGGTCCCCCCCCCCACACTGCCCTGCCGGCCACGGGCCTCCCCTCACACTGCCCTACCGGCCACGGGCCTCCCCCCCCACACACTGCCCTTCCGGCCACGGGTCCTCCCCCTACACTGCCCTACCGGCCACGGGCCTCCCCCCTACACTGCCCTACCGGCCACGGGCCTCCCCCCACACTGCCCTACCGGCCACGGGTCCTCCCCCCTACACTGCCCTACCGGCCACGGGCCTCCCCCTACACTGCCCTACCGGCCACGGGCCTCCCCCCTACACTGCCCTACCGGCCACGGGCCTCCCCCCACACTGCCCTACCGGCCACGGGTCCTCCGAGCATGGAGCCGGCGCCCTCGAAGAGCAGCAGCAGGCCGTAGCCGGTGCCCAGCCGATGGTCGCCCACCAGACGGATGATGATGTCCGGCAGCAGCGCGCCCAGACACGAGCTGCAGAAGCCGAACACGCACGCGCACACGGCCAGCGCTGGGGACAGGGGCGGCACCGCGTGAGGGGCCGGGTGTAGCAGCCCAGGAGGGACAGGGGCGGCACCGCGTGAGGGGCCGTGGACTGAGCGGCCGACGTACGGGATAATAACGGGGTGATGGGCGGCTGCCCAGTTTACATGGAACGTCGTCACACACAGCATACCTACCTGTTGCTTTCAACAAATTTGTGGTATATGTATTGGCAGCCTGGTCGATGTGCGGTGCCCAGCGTGGCGCTCAGCCGTCTGTGGCACCGATCCGATGGCCAGTGGCCGCGCCGACTGCTGGGCGGACTGACCTGTGACGCTGCTGGAGATGGGCATCAGGACGGTGGCCAGTGGCCGCGGCGACTGCAGGGCGGACTGACCTGTGACGCTGCTTGGCGCGGATCCGATGGCCAGTGGCCGCCGACTGCTGGGCGGACTGACCTGTGACGCTGCTGGAGATGGGCATCAGGACGGTGGCCAGGCCGGAGCCCACGCTGGAGATCATGTACACCAGGATGGTGGTCATCCGGGGGAAGTGGCACACCACGCCGTGCAGGACCCGGCCCACCTGAGAACAGCAGAGGACCGGTCAGCACACTGCCCGCTGTCCAGTACACCAGCCCACCATAACGACTGTGTCCGTCCCAGCACTGAGCGGGGGGCGAGAAAGGACCGGTCATTGCCCCAGTGAGGGCGACAAAGGATCGGTCACCAGTCAGTGGGTAGTCAGAAAGGACCGGTGACCGGTGTGTACCCAGTGAGGGCGAGACAGGTACGGTCAGTTCCCAGTGAGAGCAATAGAGAAAGGACCGTCCATAGGTCTATCCCAGCACCCAGTGAGGGCGAGAAGGGACCGGGCCGTACCCGACTGGGAGAGAGGGACCCGGCTCCTCCGGGACGGCAGCAGACTCACCAGGTTGGACACGCCGACGATGGAGAAGATGAGCCCCGAGTTGGCCTTGCTGAAGAGGCCCGAGGAGAGCGCCAGCCCGCCCAGATGCACGTACACTATCACCAGGCCGAAACAGTAGAGCAGGTTGTTGAAGCACAGCGTTACAAACGGCACAGACTTCATGATGCCGATATTCTCCCGGAGCTCGGCCAGGTAGCCAACTGCGACAGGTCAGCTCAGGTCAGCTCAGGTCAGGTCATACACGCATCCGACTGTGACAGGTCAGGTCAGGTCAGACTGATAGCCAACAGCGACAGGCCGGGTCAGGCTAGGTCAGACCTATGACCGACTTTGACAGGTCAGCTCAAGTCGGAGCGCTAGTTGACTGTGACATGTCAGGTCAGGTCAGATCGCTAGTCGACTGCGACATGTCAGGTCAGGTCAGGTCAAACCATGCTAGCGCTGACAGGTAGCCTAGTGTGACAGGTCAGGTCAGGCTGATATCCACCTGTGACAGATCATGTCAAATAGTTACTGTGACAGGTCAGGTCTGAGGATGAGCCCATGGGACGGGTCCGGTCAGGTCAGGTTAGGTCATGTCAGTGAGATAGCCGACTGGATTTTCATAGGTCAGGTCATGTCAGTCCTGACCGATTGTCGACTGTGACAAATCAGGTCAGGTTAAACTATGGTAGTGCTGGAAGCCTATTGAGACGGGTCAGGTTAGGCTAGGTCAGATAATATTATAGGGCTGAAAGGAAGTCCACTGTAACCGGTCAGGTCAGGTCAAGTGCGTGAGCTAACCTTCTGGTACATGCCAGATTACGTTAGGCCGTTGCTCTATCGACGATAAATGAGGGGACGAGATAAATAAAAAAACTCAAAAAGAAAACTAATAAATAAGCACCGTCTCGGTAGTTACTGTATAACATGTTCGCGTGTAGGGAGCGCGCGGCACCGCCTCACCGGTGGTGCGGTCGGGCGGTCCGTGCGGCCTCATCAGCGCGCCGCAGACGGTCAGGCAGCTGAAGACGATGCTGGCGATGATCAGCAGCACCACCCTCCACGAGTGCACCTCCATCAGCGCCCTGCGGATAGCGTGGCGGGCAGCGGGGCGGACATTGCTGTGTGGCCGGAACAGACGGGTCCGCACTAACGCTAATAACAGTTTTACATATGCGTCGGTTTGATTTTCGCTCATAACTCATAACATCTGCTTCTTAAATCTAAGCCCATCTGGCATCTGCTATAAATTTAAATAAGTATTGTTAAATGCATTTGCTGGCCTGCAATGTCACGGGGTTCGATTGGCGGCGCCCTACTGGTCCGTCTGTAAACACAGGTCGTCGGTCAGACGCTGGGCTGTGACGGTGGTCGGGGCCGATTCCTGACCGAGGCTCCATAGGTCAGTCGAGCACGCGCTGTTTACCGGCGCGCTGGCCGCCGCGCAAGCCACGGGTGGGGCGTCCCAGGTCACCGGTGTACGTGGCCTGGTTGTCCGGGCACTGATCAGAAAGCAGCCCGGCCCGGTCCGGTCCGGCCTGACCGCCGGGCCGGCGGGCACGCCGACCCACATTGCAGCAACATCGCAACGACGCAGTTACATCGGGCTCAGCGTGCATTGACAGAGTCGAGGGAGGCTCTTATTCCATTCCAATATACCTGGAGAAGAGTTCTGCGTTTGCTGTGGTCTAATTGAAAGTCGATCTGTTCAGCTGTCTAAACAAAAGAATCCGATAGATCCCTAGGTATATCTGCTTCAGGTCACGTAGGGAAGTTTAGGGCCTATGCGATGGTTTACCATCTTGACCGTTCATAGCCATGAGGTATGACTGATTAACATTGGCCCGAATTCGAGCGATTTTAAAGTTACTGGACCTTGCATGTATAAGTGCGCTCCTACCTGGACTGGGCGCATTTCGTGTATCAAAACTGTAGGTGCGACGTTAAGTGAATTGTTTCGCTTCTAAACAGTACCGTACAAAGAATGGCAGTCGCAAAAGTTCCTGATGAAGTTCACTGATGACTTGCTAAAATTCACCTGATGACGCTCACCTGATGACGCCCAGCGGCTGCTGACGCTCACCTGATGACGGGCGGGAAGACGAAGCCGCCGAGGCCGACACCCGAGACGGCCAGGCCGAGCGCGATGGTGCGCCGCTGCTCGAAATACTCGCTGACGATCACCACGGCCGGGATGTAGGCGAGACCGAGACCGACGCCTGCAGAACAGTGACCAGACATCAGTCAACAGAGGGGCAGCACATGCACTGGGGCAACATGCTCAGTCAACAGAGGGTCACATACATTCGCCGGGCTCGCACAGCTAAGTCTGGAATCCTGGTTTCCTGTATGAATCCGGGCAGAACGACTTTATAAGTCAGGCATGTTACGTAAGCGAGCAGTGCGTGTACTTTCGAGCTAACGAGTAGGTTAAATTCATATTCCCGAGCTGGTAACAATGATTATCTGCAGCTTTCAGACTCCGATGGGTGAATTCCGTTCGATTCCAGCTGAGTGTCCCGCTGGATGAGTCAGTCGCAGGGAGACCGTCGCTCTCCAGAACGATCCCGCTCCATCCGGCTGCGGTGCTCCGGCCGGCGCGGGATTGAATAACTGCGGCCCACCGGCGGCCGCTCGGCCCGGAAGGCGCCCATCAGGGCCGATTGGGAGCGGCCGGCGCGCCAGCCGGTTCCGACCGGGGCCCGTATTCACGTCGACATCTTACGATCAATTTTCATCGTACGATCGATTTGGTATTCATGTTGACCATCTTAACTTTTTATCGTACGATCAGTCTGGATATTTAGGATACTTCAAATTCACGTTGACAATCTTAAGATATTTTGGTATTCATGTCAAAAGTTCTAGGATTCATCGTACGACCCAACTTAAGATGTCGTAGCAGTTCCGAAGATTTGATTTTTAGCAACATATTCCGGGACGACATAGAAAATGGATCCTCCGCCAAATGATACAGCAAACGAAATATATTCAAACATTTATTAGTGAGCTATTCTTAACATTATAAAAGTACCACAGATTTAGTATGTTTGAAATTTAATATGGAAATTATTTTACCATTAGGTATTATGGAAACTAAATTATTATATAATGAAATGATCATATGAAGAATAAATCGATAAAACATGCATTTTAACCCTCGCCGGCACAGGGTTGATGCAACCCCCATAAGGTTTTTCGGGAATAACTCGCGTAAAAAGCGGCCGATCGCGACGAAACTTTCAGTACCCTCGCATTGATCAATTGTACACCTACCGTGAAAATTTCATGACCCTGACCCAAATGACCTGTCCTGTGACTTCTTTTCCGAGACCATGTTTGGCCGGAATCGCGATTCGGCGTATGTCGGCTCGCATTAGCCGCGCGTTTGCAAGCTTTTCGTGGTTTCAAACGTTCAAACATGTGATTTGAGGTTGCTCCCATGCATTAGGGTGGGTGTCAAGGTCACCTAAAGGTCAGGTCAGGTCATTGACCGTTGGTGACCTCGGTTCACTTGTTCGAGTTTTACATGTTCCTAGGCTAGTTTTTGGAGCTGAATTCGAATTTAGCAACCATTTGAACATTTACGAAGTAGTTTTGGTGCCTTCGTAATATGTTACGAAGCTGTCAGAGGCGGATGACAGGTACTACTAATACCCGTCACGACCGCTACCGGTTGACCTGACCTGACCTGACCCGACCTGGTCTAAATGCTTAATCCGCGCATGACTGGGGGGGGCTCTACAGAGCCCCCCTCCCGTTTTTCAGCAATATTTTCTAAACCGTTTGACGGATCAACACGAAACTTGCGGTACCTTCAGAGGCATCAATTTGACACCTTGTGTTAAAATTTCACTTTTCTAGCTACCATAGTTTGGCCGGAAATGACGTCAGAGTGACGTCATGTCGGCCGATTTTCATGCAAAATACTGAATTACGGCAAACGCTCTCAAGAGCTCAGTTTTAGAGCTAGATCCATTTTCTTTGCATGAGTGAACTACAAATACACGTAGCTATCAAACTGCTATCTCAAATTTTCGAAATTTTGAAAATTTTGAAAAATATGTATTTACAATTACAAAAATATATTTTTTTATTTTTTCAAAAAGTTTTTGACTTTTCGCAAAAACCGGAATATGTATATGTGATAGAACACACACTGATGAACTACATTTGCAAGTTTTAGCCCAATGTCTTCAAAAATAGCCAAGTTATTCGCATTATTGTCAAAATTTTACAATGTTAAGTTTTTTCAAATCCATTTTTCAGTACGTTTTTGACGTCTTACAGCAATATAAATGGCACCATCGTGTTCTTGAGCTCAAACTGCATCTGATACGCACTTTTTTGTTGAAAAATTTCATTTTCAAAATTTGACCTTTTCTGACCTGAAAGTGACCTGACCTCCGGTAAATTCAGCTGCCAATGACCTCAAGTGACACAGACGACACTATTTTCGAAATCTACGAGTAAAATGGACCATAAAACATGCGTCACGTGACCGATACATGATATACAATTTTCGTGACCTAGGATGGCCTGGCCTTGACCTTAAAAATTCGAAGTAAAAGTTCGGTACCCTCAGGGTATCTAAGGCATCCATCAAGGAGTGCGTAAACCAAAAATGAGCCTGATCAGACTGGCGGTCCGGCGGTCAGAGCCTAACTTGTGAACTAGCAAAAATGTCGATAATTTTTACTTTGACCTGATATTCGAAACTGCTATTCCAGTTCAAAACCCCATGTTAAAAGTGAGCTATTTCCTTTAATATTTTTCAATGAAATTTGGTAGATATTCATTTTTGCTCAATCTCTAGGTACCATGCAACACTACTTCTATGCCAATTCATTAACTTTTTTGAAGGTGGGAGGGTCCTTTTAAGCACGAACCACCCTACTAGTCGGTCCCTAATGGTGCACCAAATTTGAGCGCGTGTGCAATTTTGCGCGTGCGCACGTGCCAATTGCGTCACAATTGACTTTTGCTCGGCACCCTCCTAAGCGATTCCTAAAGGTGTACCAAATTTAAGCGCAATCGGCCCAGCCGTTCTCGAGATCCGGAAGCGGCCTCTTGCGCGTGCGCACGTGTGAAGTGCGAACAAGGTCACAATTGACTTTTGCTCGACAAGCTCCTGAGCGATTCCTAAAGGCGTAGGGGAAAGTGGGTGTATTGCGCCCTCCTAACCAATTGCGCCCACCAACATTCCCACGGATTCAATGGCATGTTTAGAATTTTGGGTTCGAAAACATTATTTTCACCACTGGATAGTTCATTTTATGGCCCAAGCTCTCCGATGAAGCCAATCAGCAAGACTCATGACGCCATCAAAGATGTTGCGGCGTTTTCTTAGCTTTTTTGCAGTATTTGGAACCGTTGGCTATAAAAATCTGCAATATTTGTGTGATTTTCAGAGTGATATTTAGAAAGTAAAGCCCTTTTTTCATTATATTTCACTGAAACGGTAAACTTCCTTCAACATCTTTATGATAACATCTACGCTTTTATTAAAAAGTACCTCAATTTTAATTGCGACCATGGCAATTGCGCCAGGGGGGCGCAAATAGAATAATGGTGTAGCTATTGTATCACGACAGTATGAATGCATCATTAACTGATTGCAATAAAGGAGGAGTTAAATGTCAGACAGGGGAGCAAACCGCTGTCGTCAGTTCGCAAATTATTTCTCTCGTCAAACTTATAATGCAGCTGCCATTTAGGCTACGAACTTGTGGTGTAATTGACAAAATACGACATTTTCAACATGGACTCAGTCGTGAGAGGTGACAGCTATGATAAAAAAGTAAAAAGTGATGTCATAAAGTTGTCGAAACGATAAAAAATTATAATTTTGAGAGAAACGATTGAAAATTTAACCGTATAGGCGCATACGTTCACATATATCTAGTCGGTTACAGTAAACGTTTTCGTTGCACTTTTACAAGCGTACGAACACATGTAATGTTATCTACCTTGGCAAAAAAACATCGCGATTTATATCTACATTTATTAATTAGCCAGCCTGAATAACATTATAAATGTTTAAGTAAGCCGAAATGACATTAGACTGCCGGGGCGTATGCATTCCGTCTCATTCGCTTAGCCATGTTAAAGTATAGGGCGCAATTGGGTTCCAATTGCGCCATCCCCCTGACGCAATTTACAGCAGTTGTTGGCAAATGCGCCCTTTTGTATGTTTCTGAAAAACAGCTGTCAGAAGCAACCGAAACATCCTTAATTGATCGAGAGGCTCTTAAATCGTAGCCAATGAGTTCCTCTTTGAAATGGTTACCAGTGCATGCTTATATCTCCAGCAATTTTCTTACAATTGGCGTTTTTCCTTAAGGTGGCGCAATTCACCCTCCTTCCCCTACCAACTTTAAGCGCAATCGGCCTAGCCGTCCTCGAGACCCGGAAGCGGCCTGCTGCACGCGCGCACGTGCAACCGGAGTCACAACTGACATTTGCTCGGCACCCTCTTAAGCGGTTCCTAAAGGTGTACCAAATTTGGGCGCAATCGGCCTCGCCGTTTTCTATGTATGGAAGCGGCCTCCTGCACGTGCGCACGTGCAGACGGGGTCCCAAACGACTTTTGCCCGGCACGCTACTAAGCGGTCCCTACCGGTGTGCCAATTTTGAGCGCAATTGGTCCAGCCGTTCCCGAGATCTAGGAGCGACCAGTGACCACTGCACGTGCGCACGTGCAGTAGTACCCCTAACGTGACACATGAAAATGCATTGCCCGATGAGTGCCTACCCACATGCCAAGTTTCAGCGCAATGGGCACGATAATTACATAGTTATTGTAATTGATACAAACATGACATCTCTTTATTATGCACGTGGCACGTGCAGCCATGGTTGGTCACCCACATGCATCGAGAAAAGTCGTGTCCTCGGCAAAATGGTTGAAAATACCCTACAAACACATTTCCTAGTAAATCGATCCTGTGCTTACACAGACATAATCCTCTCAAAAACGTAAATTCAGCAGAACGACTTTGGGTTCTGAGTTGACACCCTTGGCTTCGCAAGAGCCACATGACACGGCGATCACCCAGGTGCATCAAGAGTAGTCAATTACGAGGTAGGAGGGATGGGGCTACCAAACAAAAATGACCGCGGTTCAATCGGCCCAGCGCGGCGGTGGCCGAGATAAAAGCTTCTCAAAAGCGTTATAGGGCGGGCCGGTCCGAGCTGTACCGCTCATACTGATATTTTCCCGTTACATTGAAAACTCTTTTTCACGCTCGCTGGCAAGAAAAAAAATCATAAACAACAATTTCAATACCTAAATATACAATTCATAAGCATAGGTGACGTCTTACGACAGCTCAGTGAGTAGTCGTATCTTCCCAATACCTTCATCATTAAGGTCTTACGATCATCTTAAGATTCGACTTAAGATGTCCCGACGTGAATCGCACTTACGATCGATCGTACGACAAATGTCTACGACCAAAATTTTGATCGTAAGATAAATCTTAACTGTTTGCGATGCCAACGTGAATACCAAATTATCGTACGACAAAGAGCGATCGTAAGATAAATCTTACGAAAAATTCCGACGTGAATACGGGCCCTGGTCCGGCGCGGCGCGGAACACGGCGACGAGCGGGCGGAACACGGCAGCCGAGCGGGCGGAACACTGCAGCCGAGCGGGCGGAACACGGCAGCCGAGCGGGCGGAACACTGCAGCCGAGCGGGCGGAACACGGCAGCCGAGCGGGCGGAACAGACCGGGCCGGCCAGCCCCGCCCGTCCTTGGTCGGAAGCGTCAGTTCTAACCAGATATACAACAGATGTTCAGCCTGCAGACCGCCCTCGGCGAGGCTGCCAGCGATGCCTAATGGCAATAGCCGAAAATATCATTTATACATGTATGCATTATAAAAGTGATTTTCAATGACTTAGCAATATGTGGGCCCGCGTTCGATCTATATGCGATGCATGTCCCAGTGACGTCAATTACCCAGTCGCTCACTGCCGGCGGTCCGCCCGGAGTCACCGAGATGATGGGGGAGACCAAGGCAAAGCGGCCACCTTAACGCTGCTCACGATGCCGAGTGCCGACACTTGATTTTTAAACTTGGAAAGTCTCTTTCTATAAAAATATGATCCCTATTAAAATTGTCTTTTATTTCAACTTTGTGCCATTTCTAAAGGCATTCACATATAGGAGATCAGATATTGGCAAAGTTTTAAACCTACCTATGCATTTTGGCCACTTTGCCCCGGACCCCGGGGAAAAACGACCACCGGTGACTTCCTTGCCCCAAAATGAGACACAGGTTAGTTACTTCTGTAGTAATAATGTTTTGATGGTAAAAAAGTTTAAAAAAGGATGGATACTTATTTCGTCATCGTTCACCTGTGGGTAAACCATGCAAAGACATTCATGGAAAGACAACGAAATGCATTATTTGGGTAACTCATGTAACCGAAAAGTGGCCGAGATGAACGCATGACGATGTTTTTCAATATTGATAAGAATAACGTTTGTTGTCCAAGTTGAAGCAACTTTTGGTTTTGAGAGCTGTCCACTCTGGCCAGTCAACTTTGCCCCGTGCTTACCATCCGAGATCAAACAATCTTTCCGCTCTGTTATGTTATTAGTGGGGCAAACGCAATTGGCATAGACATAGACGGCGGAAAGGGGAGGGCACCGGGGCACCGTGTCCCCATTTGATTTTGGTATTTTAACATTAGCCCTATGGGCGTTGCATGGAAAGAATGGGACCAAAAGTCGGCAGTGTCCCCCTAATTGAAAGTGTTTCACCGCTACTGGGCATGGAACATGTACGATAACTACTCAATGATGGAATGCAAACACTTAAAGAAGCATTTAACCCTCGCCCGCACATGCCATTTTCCCATCCTAGAACGCACATGGGGGGGGGGTGGTTGCCACCCCCCCGCGCCGTTTCGTTTCTGTTGGAGATAGAGCTTAGTGGTAAAGACCAAAAAGATTCTTTGGGAAGAGACGAATCCAATGATACCCGATTTTACCTTCTCAGGTCAGTCATTGACCTTCCAGGTCAGGTCAAACTAAAAAATGTTGCTGTTTTGGGTCACCGTTGGATATCAAGTGCGCTGCTTATTATATACCGATGACGATGCCGTTTTCTGGTGCCAAGCCAGCTAGAACCTCTTTGTCACACTACCCGACCAGATTTTTGCTGCTGAGGTCATTTCAGGTCAAGTTAGGTCAAGGTCAGTTATATGTGTTTGTATGTCTGTGTGTGTCTGTGTGTATACTGATGTGTGCACCGATTGTTTTTGTGTCCATATTACATGAAATCATGATCTGAGAAGCTTTTACCAAAAATGCAGTCAAAAAACTTCACAAAAAGTAAATTCAGCTTGCCTAAAACGCAATTATCTTAGATGACCTAGGTTGACCTTGACCCTGACCTTGACCCCTGTACATCGTCGAACAACATGTTCCATGATAGGTGGGAGGTAAGACTGGCAAAAAAGGCCGAAATCAAGGTGTCAAAAGCTCACAAGGCCCATGGCAAACGCAAGATGTTGAGAATTGGCCATTTGGGTCATGACATGACCTGACAAACAAGGTCATATCTCCGAAACCAAAAATCACAGAAACTTGAAATTTTCAGTGGACATTGAGAAAGGATAGAGGAGCAGCTATACCAAAAATCAGCCTTCTAGCTTTAAAAATGTTGAGTGCAGAGCAGAAAGACTACCTGGGGGGGGGGGTGGCAACCACCCCCCCCCATGTGCGGGCGAGGGTTAAAATCAATCGTAAAAATAGTGGGATGATAAGAATGAGCTGGGACAATATATATGTCATTCCATCTGTCCCGGAAAAATGGCGACGGGTCGGAGCCCCCGATCTGGCTCATTCGAGCGAACGCAAAGAGAAGTATAATTGGCAACCATAAACTGGAGCTGACACCAGTTGTGCAAGGCTAAAGACGAAGGGTGGCCGCTGGGTGGCCGCTTTGCCCCACTCTTCCCTATGTCAGATCGGGCCATGCTGCGTCAGCGGTCGGCTCACTTTCCGGCCGTCCTGTCCTGCTAACTATATAGGCTTAGCTTCCCTTTGGCCAGGCCTGCTCATTGAAGTACTATGGAACGGCCGCGTGAGTACGACAATCAGACTACCACCGTGTAGGGACTGTGCTACCATTCCATCGGACCATTAGAAGGCGCCGAGGTTTAAACAGTGTCCTCATTGTGCAACGTGATATACACACCCCAGCGATATGCCGACTTTGAATGGCGCGCTGGGACCGGGCCGTGGTGAGGAGATGGGGGACGGTGGAATGGCGGGATACGGGACGGTGGGGCGGAGGGCCGTCAGCTCCCCGTGTGATCCCTGTGTGATCCTTGTGTGATCCCTGCAGGCCGTCGGCACCGCTCGGCTGCCCGTAATGGCTGTCTGATTTGACGGGTCATTGAGGTGATTGGTGACTCCTCACTGTGAGTCACTGCACTGCACCGTTTCCGGCACCGCCGGCTCGGCTGCTCCCGGCTCGCGCCAGATCGGGACGGCGTGGCCTGCCTCCTTACTAGCCCAGTGAATGTACAGGATTGGTCCGTCGTCACCTGCCGCACAGAGAGGGGGCCGCCGCACCGCCTGTCCTCACCTCCGAGCAGCGAGAAGGTAAAATAGAGCACGAAGAGGCGGTGGGCCAGCGCCGACAGTGCGATACCGACGGCGGCCAGCAGCCCTCCGGCGATCAGCACCCGTCGACAGCCGTGCCGACGCACCAGTGCCGACGAGACGATTCCTGAGAAGGAGGGGGGGGGGGGGAGGGGGGGAGACAGTCTCAGACTCGGCGCGCAGGACAGAACTCGTCTAGCAACGTCAGAGTGGGATAAGTAATATGTAACTAACCCTAGAAAATAATTATTGCAGTAAATACATAAAAGTAACATGACACCAAAACATGTCGTATATTTATAAGTTTATAACAGGTACAGCTTACTTAGTCGCACGTAACTTACCCGATGTGTACATAAGAGCGTTTAATGAAGAGCCGACCCATGCTGTCGTACTTTTTGATTGCTGGAATTCTTCTAGGAAAATGATGTTAAACACTCCGACCGACCACGAAACGCCGTAGATGGTGACATGGGCCTGAAAATCAGACTCACGGTGACTAAATTAGACCTGACATTAAACGATACACATACTCATGCGCTGCTAGGAATGAGCTTTGTTTTATGCTGCTTTGATGTGGGCCTGAAGTATGCACAATGCACATTCACAGCTCAACAGGTGACGATTGATAATGAAATAAAGAAGCACGATATATACATATGTATATATATATATATATATATATATATATATATATATATATATATATATATATATATATATATATATATAGAGGGAGAGAGAGAGAGAGAGAGAGAGAGAGAGAGAGAGAGAGAGAGAGAGAGAGAGAGAGAGAGAGAGAGAGAGAGAGAGAGAGAGAGAGAGAGAGAGAGAGAGAGAGAGAGAGAGAGAGAGAGAGAGAGAGAGAGAGAGAGAGAGAGAGAGAGAGAGAGAGAGAGAGAGAGAGAGAGAGGTGTTACCATAAAATAAAGCAATGCTTAAATGCAAAGCACTGACCAAAAACGAGGCGAACACTATGAGCCACCCGTATCCGCCGTCCGGTTTCGGAGACGTCTGGTGTGCCTCGGCGTCCTTTGCCAGACACCTGGCCTGACACGGGTCCGAGCCCCGCACCTTTCCATCGGTCAGCTCATCTGCAACACGGGTCACGGGTCACGGGTCACGGGTCACGGGTCACGGGCCTGACACGGGTCCGAGCCCCGCACCTTCCCATCGGCCAGCTCATCTGCAACACGGGTCACGGGTCACGGGTCACGGGCCTGACACGAGTCCGAGCCCCGCACCTTCCCATTGGCCAGCTCATCTGCGACGCGGCACGGCGGGGTCGTACTGGCAGGCGTGGCAGTCCTGCCTACTCACATATACATTGCCTGCAAATCCTAGCCTCAAATCGACATTGCGATGCATTTCTTTTGATGTTACCACTACATTTCACTGGTGTAGGTGAGCTAATTGCGGCTACAGAGTGCAATGTCTGTGCCGGGCCGATTTAGTGGAACCGCCGATATCCCTGCCAAACGATACACAGCGCTTCCCGGGCCAGAGCTGGGAGCACGGTCTTGTCACGTGCTTTGGCCGAGTGGTGCGTTTACCGAGGCACCAGTCTCGGCAGCACTGCTGATCGGCGGCCCGCCGTGGAGGGGCGCCAACACAGCCGGGTGGAGGGTGGGGGGAGGTAACTGGCCAGGCAGCTCGGGACCCGGGGATGGCGCCGCTCCTACCGCACCATTCACCGGTCCTCCACATCGGCTTAGGTCTGTTTGATTGGTACATAAATCCCTCGACTGTTCTATCAGCTTTAGCTCATTTAATATACCATTTTTACTCATATTAGGCATGTAGGTGTCCAGAACATAGGTATTGGATGAAAGCTTGGATATATATTGGGCAATAGCGATTACCAAGCGCCTAATGGCTGTAAAGGTTCAAGAGAGAAGCCTGCGAGACGGCTCTCCTCGTTCGGTTACCGCATCGTCAGAGCCTCTCCAGCAGGTGGATGACCTTTGTTTCGGGTCCCCCGGCGACAGGGGAGCTGGGCGGTCGGCCAGCGCCCCCTCCCTCCCTACCCGGCCCCACGTCAGGCCGGCCCCGTTCACACGGGCTCGTCAGGCGAGCGGCCGGTCAGAGCCGGCCTTGGTAACCCTCAGTCCACAAACACCGGACCACTGGCGCTGCCAAGAATGCAGTGCGCTACTCTTTGTCCAGACTGAACATTTCCAACTACCACCACATACCTATCATGCAGCGGGGCTCTAAGTTCGCTCAGTGACCGGTTCAGACGACTGCTGGATTGTTTACAATACAGCTTGTAACGATCACTGGTAAGCTGCAACACATAAGTATTAGATACACCTATACAAAAACGTGCCAAAACCAAATGCACATCTATTATAAGCAAGTTATTTCTGAGCTCCATTTGCTATCCGCCGTCCCAGCGGGCGCGGCTGCCGGGCGGTAGGCTGTGCCGCGGTACTCGGGTGCTGCGCGGCACAGCCTACCCTCCAGGCAGTACGCTACGCCAGGTAGGCAGAGCGGCCGACCGCCGCGGTTCTGTCGACCGTGCGCCCTGTACACTGTGCAGTGTGAACTGTGCAGTGTGCAGGCACTACAGAGAGTTCCGAGTGTTACGAGACACGGCAGTCGGTCATCGTAATATTTTATCATCACGTTACGCCGATGGAGCACGTAGTTTTCGACGCTATGACGATTCGTGTATTTCAGTGAGAAAATCTCAACAAACTCACATCGTGGTTCTTCATACTATCAGAGAGAACCGTGCAAAGTAAGCATCTTGTATGCAGAAGGAAACTGAATAGTAATTTCTGCGACATTTTTTTTTTTTTAGCTATAGCCATATCATTCATTCGGTAAGCCTCACGAGTGACATCGACTGCATACATTCATATGCAATTGATGCAGTTACTAAATAGCCAGCTGTTTGTGGCGGTTTGACCTCGGGAGACGCAGAGCGTGGCCCATATCTATGCCAGTCTGGTCACTCACGGTGCCGCCCGGTCCAGTGGCGGCCGCCGGCACCTCGGGGCCTGTAACAACACGGGCCCGCGGCCGCCGGCCCCGATAGCAGCGGCCAGCGCCGGCGGCCGCAGCCGTCTGGGAGCCGCCATCAACAGCCTGTTTGTTGTGCCAGTTATCAGACTGGTGCCTTGTGTGGAGCTGCGTGACCCACCGGGACCGCTGCTCCGGGGAGAGCTAACGCAGCCGCGTCCGGACCCGGCCGGCTGGCCCCGGGACGGTCACTGGCCGGGCCTATCACTGCTGGTCAGATCTGTCACTGGTTGGACCTGTCACCGATGCGGTCAGACCTGTCACTGATGGTAAGACCTGTCACTGATGCCTGATGGTAATACCTGTCACTGCTGCATTGGGATACTTTGTCACAGTTCTACATGTATATGAGGTATATGGTATGGTATATGAGGATTGTGTGTGGCGCAGTGATTGCAGTGAGGAATGACTGTTGCTCTAGGCTGTCACATTATAGATCATTATTGAGCATCTTAAATATTTAGGCCTAAAACAATACAATATTCACCTGAATGCTGGGCTGCTGTGAGCATCAGTGCACAACAAAAACGCCTGTGCCGACTGAGCGGGACGGGTAACTCTATCGACTGACAGGGCGATATTGAGCGGCCGGGCTGTGACACACGTGCAGGGCTGGCTAGTAGTGAGCCAGGCTGCGCAGCTTGGCATGGGTCTGGCTTTCAGAGGCCGCACGGCGCGTGAGGGGCAGAACGGCCCCCAACGGCGCGGCTCGGGAACCGTGTAACCTTGTCCGAACCGTGCCTGTGTAATTACTAACTGAGCCACTTTATAGGAGGATGGGACTCACAAACCCCAAAAGAATTAGCCGCGAGCAACCACAAACGAGACTATCAAAGTGTTTTGCTTTTAGTCTTTGTTTAAGATTTTACCATTTATCTATGCTTAGGTAGGCATGCTCTTTTCGACAGATTTTCGAGCGCAGAATTCACCATAAAATGATAATAAAATAATGATATTTATGCTATAGAGTCGCTGACCAAGCGCACGCATGCGTCGGTCCCCTATTTTTTTTTTAAGATATGAATGAGTTATCCACCTCATGGTTCAATCCTATAAATAAGTTGAAATGTAATGACATGAAAAGCCACCGTGTTGTCAGTGTAGCTGTACGCATCCTGTAGACTGGAAGTACCCGTGTGTTGAAACAAGGTCAGCGGCCGGCCGGGTGTGTTTTCGAGTGTTCTTACTCTGTTATGGTGAGCGTGCTACGACAAGGTGACTGGTAACAGCTTGCCCCGCTGTGGCAATAACTCATGTCGATAAGCGGGCGACAGATCCGACCGACTCGGAACACAAACAGATCTTCGCCAGTTGCTTATTTTAACATGCGATCTTGGGTACGGTTTTGTTGTTACTCGGTACGTTGTCCTTTTCCGGCTTGCCCAAGAACGCACACCCCAGCTGGGGGGGGGGGGGGGGGGGGATGGTCGGCGAGCTCTGGCCGCCCTGTCTGGAAGCCACTGAGCCACTGGGCCACCGACCGCCCTTGTGTGCGAGACGGAAACCACTGAGGTCTGAGCGTCTTTGTGTGGGAGCCAGCGAGGTCTGACACCACGTCATATGTTAAATGTTATTCCATCATTGATAAATCATCATCATTGATACGTAACTAGATTGTTCAAGTCAGTCCACTCCACACCCTTCTGGATAGAGAACTAAGGGAAGCCCAGACAGACTTTTGCCTGGGAAACTCACATGGGCGTAGGAACCTCACGAAAAGTGAGGGGGGGGGGGGAGCAAAACTTCAATGTCACTTTGTGGGAGCTCAATACCCCTATGAAGAAATTATTTGCAGTTTTGTGCTTATCTCGCCTTGTCGAACCATTTCCTGCTCTTAGTTTTGTATTTAAAAAATAAGTTTTTACTTAACCTTCGCCCCAGTGGGGGGGGGGGGGGGCAGGGGGCATATGTTACCACCCTGTCGCGTTTTTTTTTTTCGTATAAATAAAAACCGCGGCGCGTAGCGCCGCGCCGCTTGGGGTAGCTTTTAGTACATCAATTTTGGACAATGTGTGAAATTTTTGAGCCCAGGTCATGTCAGGTCAGGTCACCAGGTCAAGTTAACTGACCAAGCCTAAAAA
>NW_024884001.1:0-26235 GCF_019059575.1 Amphibalanus amphitrite | reverse complement strand
TTAGGTGCAGATTTGGTCAAATTAGGTGCACTCGCCGGATAGCCCGTCGTGAAAACGGCTAATATATCTAATATCATAATGGGGCCGTTGACACGCTCAGGAAAGAAGGCCAACGAAATGGTGTGTACTAATGCGGTTCACCTATATAACAAACGTCTTCAATGACTTTAGTGCCCACTGCCCAAGTGAATTGCTGAGTGCTGCTTTTTCGATCGGATTGGCACTAAGTAACTTTTGCTAGAGTGACTTTGCCGACTTGCGAGCATAAGAACTGAACAGTTTGCCACTTTCCCAGTAGCAAAATTACCAATGACACGGAGCGTTCAAGAACTATCTTATGTTACCTAAAGCTGCCGTTGCCGCCGATTTCATATGCTTTAATCGGTAATGAGCTTCCAGACGTCATTCACTTCCTAAATCCCTAAATCTTCAGCTATACAAGACACGTAACCAATTCTTTGTTGAACTAAAATTGTAATTGTGTCGAACTTTTAGGCACCCAGACCGAATCCAAGACGCCGTAGTAAAAGAATCGTCCATCGACCCAGCTGTTCTGGGCAGGGTTGTATACCAATCAAGTCGATTGAATTGATTGATTTGTTTCAACGCGTATTTTGAGTTGATTGGATTGAGTCGATTGACTTTTCGAGATGACTGGTTGACTGACTCGTTTGACTTTAGCGACTGGTTGACTGATTTGATTCCCGAAAATTAGAGTGACTCGTATGATTGAGTCGATTGAATGGAAAGTTCAAATAAGTTTTAGTTGACAAAAAATAATGACACCAATTGATGACATCATAGATCACAAAACTACACTGAAAACTGCTTGTCATCACAACTGCAATATGGGGTAGATGGCCAAATAAAGAACAGGGCCTAAACATGAACAGCCAACTTTGACTTTCAACTGCAATAACTGCTCCAATCCTGGTGATAGAACCTGGCGATGCAGCTACCTACCTTTCTGCACTCAGCAGGAAACGTTTTTTTTTTTTTTAATCCAGATGATAAAGTGCAAGGCCCTATATACTAATAAAGTGTGATTAATTAATAATTCACATCTCCACATCTCCTCAGAAACAACCCACTGAACTCTACAAATGTCTGAAACCCCTACAAAAATAACTGAAACAAAAGCGCCGTTTTTGTCTCGCTAATTACGTTTACGTTACTAATTAATAGCTAATTTGCAGCAGAACGTTTGTTGATCCTTTTCTCCTGAGAGCCTAAGCATAACATATTTAATATATTTCATTTGCCTTAAAATATTTTACCGAATATTATTAAGTGGTTTTATTTCAAATGAAATAATAATTAAAACGAAATTGGTGTTGTACAACCGATTTATTTTATGATGATCTACCATACTACATGATAATCAATGACGTCATCTTACCAAAAAATCAAAAGACGTAGAATAAGGATTTATAAAAGCTTAGCCCCATCCCACGTCTCAAATGCACATTGTGTGGAAAGATTTTTCAGGCTGCCCGTCAGTCTGGACGCCGGTGAAAACAGGGCGCCGGAGGGCATATTAGTCACGTGACATTTGAAGGTTCTCCCCCTCCGTGGGCCTTCTATATGCTAAACGTCACGTGTAAATTTCACGAACCTTGATCAAATCGCCCCAGGCGCCCTGTTTTCACCGTCGTCCGTCAGTCTCTGTCTAACCGAAACCGTCACATGCAGGTAATATATTTATTTCTATTTCCCTATAGTTAATATGTTATTGATGCATATTATCCATTAAAATAGACATGGTGTAGGGTAAATGGCCAAATCACGAACACTGCCAAAATCCGAACAGCCAACTTTCAACTGCAATATCTGATATTTAGTGTAAATGGAGTTGGAATATGGCCAAAATTAAATTGACAACTTTTAGGTGAAAGGTGGTGATTTGGTTTAAGGGGCGAGTCAACTACTGGGTTATTTTGCACCCATTAAATGAAACTTCTGCTCCAATTCTACCCATTGAACCTCAATATCATGATCCACCTGTCCATCGCTAGGTATCCTTCCTTATTACATAGAAACTTTGAATGGTATGGCAATTTATAATTTTAAATGACAATATTTTTATGTTTCTTCTGTAGGTAGGTAGGTTGGTAGGTACACCAGACTGCTATGGACACTTTTCCAAGTTGGTAAGGGCAAAAAACCTAATGTATGTCTTGGTTTGAGTCGTTTGATTGAGTTGATTGATTCCTTTCAGTGTCGCGTTTGAGTCGATTGAATCAATTCCCGAAAACTGCTCTGACATGATTGATTTGATTGGTTTCCCAAATTTGTCGTGATTGAATTGATTGCTATTGATTGAGTCGTATACAACCCTGGTTCTGGGGACAAGTCTGACTCTATTCAGTGTTTTCAACTGTAAGAAATCTCGTTAACCAGAATTTCTTTGATATACTGAAGTCCTATGACGTCGTGTAATGAGGCAGCCCCGAGCTGTGGTCATTGATGGATGCATTCAGCTATATCGAGAAGCATTCGCGACACACCTGTCACCTAGTGGGTGTATCGTACAGCTGAGATTCCATTTATTGACGCAAGTGGCGCTGAGGTCAGAACGGTGCCGAAGATAGATGACGCTGAGATCGTAAGGTACCTCATGAAGTTCCTTCGCGGTCCCCTTCATTTTGTTTAGGGGGGGGGGGGCTAAGGTCGGTCCCGCTTAGCCCTTCGTTACCTCAGTTTTTAATTTTTTTTCATAATGAAAGCCTGTTGCTAATAAGGTAAGCCCAAACCACTTTGCGAGTGCGGCCTGAACCAGCACAAATACTTCAATTCTGCACAGTCAGATCCAATTACTATGTGATCTAGAACTTAGAAATTTCCTAATAGGCATCCTACCTGAACGCTTACGCTAATCAGCTAGACAAAACCACTCCGGACTTGTGGCCTGAACCAGCCCTAAAAACGTCAGCTCTACTCTGCTCTTCCTAGTTCGTATCCCAACCGCTAGGTGTCGGAGCAGAAGTCGTCGCCTGCCGCGGCTCCTGCGGCGAGCGACGGGCGGGCGGCGGGTAGTATCCGAGCGAGTTTCGTGCGGTGTGTCGCGTGCTGTGGTGCCAAGCGGAGTGGTGACAGGTGGTGCGGAGTGGTGCTGCTCGTCACCAGCCGCAATGGTAGTGATGGGGCACATACAGGAAGCGCCTCAGACTATGCAGCAGCCGCCACCACAGCAGAGGAGGAGAAAATACATGGGTAGGTCCCGAGAACTTCACTATACTCTTCAATCTTCATAGAGGCAGGCTCTAAGGTCAGGGCCGCGAGACGGGTCTGAACAGCTGGAAAAACTGGTCACTCTCCATTGTTGCCAAGACAGAGACTTGGGCTTGCTGGTGCCTAGTTTGGCTTATTTTCGACATTTGTTTACGGTGCATGTTTACAACATATTTACAAGTTGTTTGGTGTAGTAGACCTTGCTTTTGTCTAACTACCTAAGAAAACAAGGCGTATTATCCTTTTGTATTTTTCCTTACCGCAGCAGCTTTCTGGGAGTAAGCGCGGTTGTTTCCAAGTCTGAGCGGTAATTTGTTGCTGTTGGGGCATTGCGCGCAGTGCACCGCAGACTGCACTTTCAGAACAGGTCTTTGGGGATGGGGAGGGGCGACGCACTCAGGGGGGGAGGGGTCTCGTCTGACCTCTGCTACTTACATTAGAGCTGCCACTATGATTCACATTGTTTCTGGCCTTGAGGAGAGTGTAAGTAGGTAATATGTATAGGTATACGGAGTAGCGGCGTGGAATCCGAAGGCTTTAAGGTGCATTTGAATGGTCTAGCTTTGCTTAGATTTTGGCGAATTGTTATGGTACGAGGTAAAACTCTGTGTTATATTTACTTTAAGATTCTAGAGAATCATAGTGCAAATGGACAAGCGGATGTTTGCACTGGAGATCATTGTCACCTTTTTACTAGTTCGGCTGCAGATCGGAACTCATAGTGGAACTGCTACTAACCGCTATATAGCTGTAAATAGCTATCAAACTGTCCGAAATAAGACAATCCGTCCTTTCTCAGCTCAGGGCCAATTCGCTCCCATCCTACCTAGCCTCACTTTCCCGTAAATACTCTGTTCCGGGGTGACGGTCAAACACACCAACTTAGTGATGAAGGGTAGCTCCAATATACGACCATACCCCTTTGGGGTGACCATTTTGAACCATATTGACCATATGAATAGGTGAGCGACCTGTCCTGTAAGGATCCTCCGTCCCAACGAAACGGGCTCAGCTGTTGCGGCGCATTGGGCTCAATTTTCTTTTAGGAGGGACTAAATCCTACGCCCTCAATAAAAACGTCCTTTTTGAAGCGTAATAGATGCCTGTGCTCGTAAGATAACAACAGATATATTACTTGCCATCAGATGGCGACTCTTCAATGTGTGGGGCAGACGTAAATATTTTATGAAATAAGGGACCGACGGCATGACATGGGTCACCCAGCTAGCTCGTTGACATAGTCTCTATCCAGGTGTTGACTGAACCTTCATAACTGACCTCGCCACGCCTCACTCCTAACTAGATTTATCCGACTCGACAGTAAGCTTAGTAGCTGTGTAGTCTTTGGCTAGTTTCCCGACATCAGTCTCACCAAAAAGTCCTTCCGCCAAACAAGCAGTGATGACAGCTGCCTTTGGCACCTCCCTCCTCTCTCTCTCTCTCTCTCTCTCTCTCTCTCTCTCTCTCTCTCTCTCTCTCTCTCGCTCTCTCTCTCTCTCCCTCTCCCTCTCTCTCTCTCTCTCTCTCTCTCTCTCTCTCTCTCTCTCTCTCTCTCTCTCTCTCTCTCTCTCTCTCACTCACGCTTCCTCGCCCGCCCCCCCTCTCTCTCCCCCTCTCTTTCCCACTCATTCCCTCCCTCTCGCTCTTCCTCACCCCTCTCTCTCCCTCTCTCTCCCACTCATTCTCTCTATCTCTGTCCTCTCTCTCCCCTGTCCGTTCCGTGTCTGTCGTCGGCTCCTGGGCACTGGTTCTGTGACTATTTATAACACCACTGGCCGCAGAGATAGCCAAGACCTAAGACCTGTACCTGACGTGAGGACAAACAACAATCACACCACAACTCAGAGTAACACGAGTCGACGGTGGGTGCGAGGTGGAAGACGGGGGGGGGGGGGTGGCAGTGATGAGCGATGGATATTTGAAAAAGAAACCAGTTTTTGGTAGAAGTACTGATAGAAATCCTATGCCAACTTTTATATGATCTCAATTTTTGCATTTCTTTGATGCTCTTGAATATCCGCTGACAAATGAGCAAACTTAAGTACGTGTTTTTTTTTTAGTCACCTAACAGTCTTTCATTGCTGAAGGCGACGATGATGAAGATGATGAGAGCGAGAGAGTGAGAGCTCGCGATGACGTGCGAATGCGAGAATAGACACGAGGGCGAGCGAGAGAGCGGAAGAGCGTTTTTGACATTCAATTCCTCTACCATCTATGTATATGTAGCTATACCTATAGGTATAAGTGTATATTCAGTCTTGAAAGTACCGCGCATCGGCGCGGTGGATCCATCAAACCCGAGCGAGAAAAGGCTGCTGGATTTGCGAGTCACTGTACCAATGGACACCCTCATCCATCCATCCAGGTTAATTAGTTCAGTGACTCTAAACTTAAGCTTCCTCGGTCGGGCTTGATGAATCCACCGCATATGATGCGCGCGATACTTCCAAGACTGATTACCTTGCGGTGGATCCATCCTACAAAGTACAAGCTACAACTTTGATGCTGCCGTTGCAAACAGTTGCTTTTGCCAACAGTTGTAGTTGCCAACAGGTGCTATTGCGTCATCTGGCTGCAAACGGGTTCGGGTTTTTCACCTACAGACTGAATCGTAAACATGTTTGTCTTTCTGCGTCTGCTGGTGTTAACTGCTAGCAAGGTCACTTGGAAGTGCAGTTTCTATTGGTTGTTGAGATTATTGGTTGCACAATATTGGTTGCAAAAGCGGCATCTTTAGCTGGTCAGTTCTGCAAACTTTGGCGTGTTTTCATGACCTACCCATTGGAATTGTATTGATGTGGTTTGTTTGATTGATTGTGTGATTTATATTCATGCTGCATTTTTAGATTTTTTAAATTCTGTCAAAAAGGCATGGTGCATGGCATCACTAGATTATAGTCGTCATTTCATCATAAAAGGTAACGGGTAAGCTCTGCATAGCTTTTCCTGTGTATATGCTTCACATTGTATGCCACTCAGTTTTCCTACCTGCAACTGGTTTTCAGCTGCGTTTTAAGGATATATAGTGACACAAACATAATCAGTAGGAGGACAATATACCATCCTTGATTAATTTATTAATGCACACAATTGTAACTGTATCTTGTAACTGAAACGGCACTTTGAGGCCGAAACGTCTCAAGCTTTTTTACAATATTTGCTTCGATATAGTCATCGGGTGCGGATACTCGTATACATAACGATGCATGAATGATCTGCTACCGTCCTTGATGTTCTCACTTCAGCTAGCCTTGCCCTGTCATCCTTTAGTCGATGATCGGTTCAGCTATTTGGGTTACATATAGCAGCGACTTAACGGTCTCGGTTTTAGTGGAAACCCAAACGGAATAGAACCCTGACCTGGACATCTTTAGGATGTTGTTGTTTTAAAATTTTGATTACCTATGAATGAAATTTAAGAAAATTACGGTCAACCTTTATGTTTACACCTGTGGGATGTTGCCTTGTTATCTTTTGACACATTGTATATGACATTCAAGCAGAAAATAGGTACAGTTTTGTTCGGCGCTCTCCAGCAATTTCCGAACCCACGCCGTTGAATGTCCACCACTGCACACTGCACGTTGACCTCTGAGCAACCTGTTTTTATGACATTTCACGATCAGGTCATTGGCACTTCAAGCCTAAATGACCTCGCTATAGCTCAAGACTAGTTGAAGCGGGATCCCGCGAACCCTAGCCCGTTGAACTCTTGAGCCAACCTTTGACATTTGACTGCGCGGATTTCGTTCGTCTGGTAGATTTCGTCTCGCTCGAACGGTAAAGCTGCAGTTTCTCTCGACAGAGACGAAGCCCGCTGAAGGCTCTTGAGCTCGTGCGACGCATCCATGTTTCAGCCATTTTCTAGACTATAATGATGTGTTTTTTGTGTAACCTGAAAACCAAAACCAAATCAAAACCAAAAGCAAAACCAAATGTAACTTACCATATATGAGTTGAATACTCATCACATCTAATAATTTAACTGTAAAAAAAACATACAAAGTCAGTGTAAACAGGGAATAAAAAGTGATATCTTGCATTTGAATTACACCGACAATTTTGTTAGCCGATTAGACCCCACGTTGATTGAACTCAAATCACTAATCGACCCACCGAACTTCCCCTTAGCATCCTCGCTCTCGACCCGCGTTGCTCGCGACCGGCACGTCACGAGCATTGACCTCACTTCGCTGTGCGGAGGCCCCTCTTCCTGAGTGCTAGGTCACCTACTATACGGGAAGGCTCTCAACCAACCGGTTCTAACATCCGATCGACTTCCTAGAGGGAGGGTACGTTGGGTGTTTGTGATTGAAATTATGAATGACTGGTTGTCAGTGATTGATTGGTGGTTGTGACATTGATTGTGATTGTAATTCAGTGATTGTGATTGTGTTTGATTTATTGAGTGATTTGACTCATTGACAGAAAGACTGCTTGTTCGAAAGCAGCGTAGAATACGATTGGGATTGAAGTTGACTTGTTGTGACAACACTCTCTTGAGTGTTGTTGGGCTAATAATTTTTATTTTGAATATTTGGTCGACTGGTTGTATTACAGCTATGGAAGAAAAGACCAAGAGCATGGGACCCAGTCTTTCTCGATCATCCTCTTTCTTCTCTACCCCTTATCCACCCCCTTTTTCAAGTGGCGTCTTCTCTTTAAGCCCTTTTTTTATCTGCATTCAAAATAAATGCCCTAACCCTTTCTTACCTGCCCAATGCCTGTCTCATTTTCCTGTAAATGCATGTATCGCCGCCCAGCTATGGCCCTTCCTCTTGTTTTTCATCCCATTTGTAAATATAGCCAATGCACTGTAATTATTTACTGGGAAATAACCGACATTACCAGATGCCATTGAAGTCTCTCTCTCTCTCTCTCTCTCTCTCTCTCTCTCTCTCTCTCTCTCTCTCTCTCTCTCTCTCTCTCTCTCTCTCTCTCTCTCTCTCTCTCTCTCTCTCTCTCTCTCTCTCTCTCTCTCTCTCTCTCTCTCTCTCTCTCTCTCTCTCTCTCTCTCTCTCTCTCTCTCTCTCTCTCTCTCTCTCTCTCCTCTCTCTCTCTCTCTCTCTCTCTCTCTTTCTCTCTCTCTCTCTCTCTCTCTCTCTCTCTCTCTCTCTCTCTCTCTCTCTCTCTCTCTCTCTCTCTCTCTCTCTCTCTCTCTCTCTCGCAAACACCTACTTACACACCCACATACAGTTCTGGGAAATTCGACCGGTCGTCTGGCTCGCTCTGGAAAAGATCATGTCCTTACAGGGCAACGACCCACATATTGACCTGGGTATGATAATATCACCCAGTCCAGTCACATTCCACAGTGTAAAGATCATAGGTCGTAAACGTAAGGCGGCCAGTGGCGGATCCAGTTGGGATATTTGGGGAGGGGAAATCTGGTCAGGCAGTGGCGGATCCAGTGGTGTGTTTTAGGGGGGTTTATGCTTGGTAGTTTTTAAGGAACATGCACATGTATGATGAGAAGACAGAATGCAAAGGTTTGTTAGTTGGGGAGAGCGTGAGAGGCTGAACATAATATCTCGAATACTTTTGTATTCAAGCTAATTGGATACGTTATGGACTCATGGTCCTACAGTGCTCCCATTTATCTTCCCATGTGCCTGACCTGAAACTTGGCAACTCAACTTGTCTTTCGGAGATTTAGAATGCCTCAGCTTGTTAAGGCTTATGGTGGGGCTGCTTGCTCGTTCCTGCCGCTCTTCTTGCCTGCTTAAAATGCATGACTTTAGGCAGATTTGCGCTACCATGTAATGCAATCTGACGTGTCATTTACATTTTAGTGGAAACTGAAGAGGAGAACTGTGGGAAAATGGAAAGTATCCGCCACCTTATTCCATTCTTCTAGGATTAACTTTAAGAAATAGCGGTGTTGTTGAGTATTTAAGCGGTTTTTGTTTTCTTTGTGAGGATAATATGACAGCAGAAGTCTGAGTTAAAACTAGCGTCTACTCTTAGATGGGTGCTGATTACCAGAATCTTTCCAAGACAAACGTCTGGGTTTCATATGTCATACGTACCTTTATTTATGATTATATGCTCTAGAATCCGTTGGTAAAAACCTTGTTTGGTTGGTGAATGCCGATTTAATACAGATCATACGCATCATAGGGAGAAAGTACAGATCATACATACGCCCAATATCCACAGATATAGATGACGAGTTTCCAACTGGCAGCGTCGCTACACTCACGTTTCAAATGGCATTGGAAATGTTAGCACTAATCGACTAGTACATTATTTTTGTTACGTTGAGGTAGGAGCAATTATCAGCTCACAATTGTAATTACCAAAGCACTATGGTGATATACACTGTTATGTTACGATGCTTTGCTGCCTTATCGAGTTGCGATGCCACACCCTATGGGGTGCTCTGAAAAAACATCACTTCGCATGCTGACATCGGCGCTTTAGCATGCCTATGTTGCAAAAAAGTAGCACGTCTTGGGTGTAAAATACAAATAAATACAAACAAAATAAAACCGGACCGTTACGTTTCAACACGGACGCTTGCATGTTTGTCACTATATTTTCATGTATCGTGATGAGACTGGCAGGCAAAGCTGAAACGAACATTCTCAGCTGACAGCAAGGTTTTGTCATGATTGTCGGTCACGTTATTTTCTGGAATATTCCGGCTGGTTTGGTGAACTGCGTCTCGGTAATGGAAAAATAAGGTGACTTTGCATGTCTAGCTTTCACGGACTCATTCCAAACACAAAGTTCATGAAAAGGTCAGGATGATAAACACATACTAATTAACCAAAAACGTGAGTGACAATGAAAATATAAACTCGTTGTTAACCCCAGACGTACACAAATTATTTTGCAATGTCATTTGATAAACCTATCGCAAAAATTGTCCACAACTGCTCCTGTATTTTCTCCTCATTTGCACATTTTCACTTGCGATAAGGGCCGATGTAGTGATATATAAACAGCATTTAAATGTCATAAAGTGCGCTTATCTCGGCGTGACTAACTACATCCATAAACACGTCCTTGTTTCCGGCTCATTACCCCTGTGATCCTAACGGGCACCCTTCTGGACACCCCAAATCCGCCTCTATTTTTGTTGGACCACCGGCACTAGTGACCAGCGGCCAAAACCAACCGCTGAATCACGACCTTCCTCGCCGGGCCGGTGGTCTGAAATGCCGCCGCTCTAAATGGTCACCGGCCTCCGGGCTTGTGGTCGGAGATACTGCAGCTCTTGCTTTACTACCGAAGAGCTTTGGCCCGAAAATTTGCAGCTCTAATTGATACTCGGGCTTGCTACTGGAAATGCTGCGGCTCTAGTTGGTACAAGAGTACTCCAGCCGGTCCGGCAGGTCGCCTGAGAGGCTATGACGTCACCACTTGCGGCATATAACCACTATTGACGTCATATGCGGGAATGCCACTATGCTGGAGACAAGTATGACGTCATTTGTAGTTTCGTTAAGCGGCCGATAAACCCTTGTGACGGCACCTATGCACTCTGGTGATCCTATGATGTGCGACTTTGTCTTCTCATGACGTCACACATTCGATTATTGCAGCTCGTTAGTCGTGACGTAAAAGAAAGCCACATTCGGTGACGTCATAAAACTAGCGCTAGTCGGGAGACTGCGATAAAAATGGCACTGAGTTGGAAATGTCGCTTTGCTATAGCCTGGTATAAACGGTGAATCTAAAACAGCAAACATATTTACATTAATGACAACACATCTCATTGGAGGTTGAATCCGTGCCTATTAAGCTGGATATTGCGTGACGAAAAGAATACCGTACCGTGTTGCCTCTCGGACAGGAAGAAAACAAGCCACTGGAACCTGAACTCATGCTGTTCCATAGCTATACTTTCATTAAAGGAAATAGTTCACTTTTTAACATGGGTTTTGAACTGGAATAGCAGTTCCGTAGCTTGGGCTGAGACGAGCATAAATCAGGAGCTTTTACAGCCCAACGATCACCCTAGGCAAAGATATTCTATTTCTCATCCCGAAAAAGGTGTCTTGCGTTGAGGATGTGTGCCTTGCATATATTTCCATCCAGTATGAAAAGAGCATGGGTCCCGAAAATTCTTCAGAAACTAGAGAAATTATCTACGAGAACTCTAGAGAAATTCTCGTACTGATCAATTAGGACATTCAGGGGAACATTATCAGATCGAGCAGATCGCCCAAATGCCGGTGGCTGCGATAATTTCTCTGTTTCTGAAGAATTTTCGGGACCCATGCTCTTTTCATACTGAATCGCGTGTGCCTTACAGAAACTGAAAAGTTCTTCCTATATCAAAATATAGAAAAAATATTTTGTTATAAAAAGGTTTTATTTTCTTTGCTGATTATTTTGAACATAAAAAATCATAAATCGTTGCAAAAAAAATAATTTCGTGAAAGTGAACTATTTCCTTTAAATTGTTGCTCCAAGGATCCATTGTAGCCCAAAAGAGCACATAGTGCACCAACTACGTCGTGGGCTAACCAGGCCAGTGCTGGGTTCGTGTATATTAGGGTGGTCCGTTTTTGGAAAATTTTCGCTGAGACAGCTCGGCTGTTGCTCTTTAGATGTGTTTTTGGGCGCTGATCACGAATCTGGCATCAGAATTGCAATTTTCGAAAATTTCGAGACCGCACTGATCGATCAAAGATTTTCAAAATTACTGAATTTTCGACGTTCAGGCTAACCATTGCCAAATGCTGCATCTGTCGATGAAAATCGCGCAAAGGCATGATAGACAGAACCTTTGCAGTCATCTTTAAACCAGTCGCAGTCGTCTTGTGTCAATGATACGATTAATAATTTCGTCGAATAATTATCCCCACACCCTGCTTCTGTTGGCGCTCCAGAGATGGCGCTGCTATCGGCTCCGCGCGGCCATCAGCTGCATTGTTTTTATCGCCGCGACGGTTAGGCGGATTTTGCGGAATGTGTTGTGAGTGTGTTGTAGTATTGAAATGCTTATTATGTTACATATTTTAGACCTAGGTATCCATATTTCAAACTTCGAATACAAATAGGGGAAGTGTTCCTAACCCCATCCCTACCCCCGTCCAGGTAGTTTATCATCGCTGCACGCTACGTCTTTTGAGATAGAGATCTGAAATTTAGTCTAGCTGCTCATTTATCCTTTGTCGAGCATGACTTAAAATTTGAAGAATCTGTGACCTTTGGTTCTGGAGATATGACCTCGTTTTCAAGGTCATATCACGGCCGAAAACGCCGATTGGCCATGTTTCGCGCAAATTGAACCATGCTTGGCCAATTTGTAGTTGTTGTTTTGTAGTGGTTGTGGTTGTTTTGCCATGTGTACCATTTCGAGAATCAACCAGAGTATGCCTTGAGTCAGCATGAAGGTCGAGGTCATTGTCAAGGTCAAGCTAGGTCACCGTAAATAGCCTGCATAGATGTGCCGCTTTCATGACTGCTGTAAGCCCCTCCAGCCCCCCCCCCCAAATCAACACCTCCTTTATTAACGTCTCCGCCTACCCGCGCACCCCCTAACTATCGTAATTCGTAACGTTACTTGTTAATGGCGGCCGATACCTACTACCAACCTCCGGATCGAAGGTAATGTCTGACGGTAGCTCACGCGCTGAGACTAAAAAAGCATCACAGCCGCCAGCGCTGGCAGACATTCCGATCCGAGTCGACCCGAGTGAGATTCTGAGAGTCTGCTGACACTGCCATGGATGCCATAGTACCTATTTTGGTCAAATAGTGAATGTTATTGCTTGGATTATCGTCCACTCTATAAATACCTCACTAGCGAATACTTCGACAGATATATTGACAGACAAAACATATTGGGTTGCACCAATTTAAACGCAGGATCCGATACACTGAAGCTTTGACATATAGTTAAAATGCATGACACCGAATACCTACCTACATTTTGAAGAACCGAGAAAAAACTGAGGCAGTCAGTGGTGCCCAATAGGCTACAACAGCAACGCGAAACTTTTCCGCTCATCGAATGTTGCATCTCTCAAATCACTTGCTCCGCAGCCGCCGGCGATAGGCCACCTTGTTCAGGCTGTATCCGTCCTGTCCTGTCTGTCTCTTCCAGCGACGGCCGCTGCTGCCTCTGTGGTTAGTTTCACACTTCGTTCCGTCGACTGTGTATGGCACGGTATGTGTGTTCTCAGTGGCGTCTCCAGTAGTTTTCAGTAGACTCCATGTCTCAATGACTCAGTCTCTATGCTCTGATAACGTGAACGCCCTCTCCAGACAACATCCGCTGAGGCTACGACCCCGGTATAAACCCTGGAACAGTATTCCCTGAGGATACGACCCCGGTATAAACCCTGAAACAATATCCGCTGAGGCGATGACTCCGGTATAAACCCTGAACCAATATCCGCTAAGGCGATGACCCCGGTAAAAATCCTGAACAAATATCCGCTAAGGCGTCAGGCGATGACCCAGGTATATATAAACCCTGAAACAATATACGCTGATGTACTGACCTCGGTATATACCTATAAACCATGGAACAATATTCCTTGAGGCGATGACCCTGCAGTATAAACCCTGGATAATGATGAATCTTCGGGGAATGGCCTTGTACCGGCTCCCTAAAGGTGCCCTATTTGGCTATGGGGATATTACGAAAAGGATGAGGATGCGGATACTGAATGTCTTGTACTCCGCGTGAAGTGATGTCGGCGCACTAGTTTGAGTCATCGCTCTTCGCAAGCGTATTTTCCTGGTTCTCACAGGCAGCTACTCCTAGTGGAACAACATTTGTTGATGAGACAAAAAATTTGAACTTTTTTGTAAACGTGGAAAATTCGACTCGCCTCACTTGTGCACTACAATATCAGCTGAGTATTTCAAGACATAACTTGAGCTCAAAGCTAAAGTGAAACCCAAACTTGCTTATCACAAATCTTCCCGTTACATGAATGAAACCAAAGACAACTCTCTTCCTTGTTCCAGCCGAGGAAGACGCCCGATTCTATGCAGGATCATGTGGGGGTTTTGGCAACTGAATTTTAGGCAATCATTTTCATGTTTTCCGTTAAAATGAAACTGCTGAGTAAGGCTTGTGCTGCTATAGACATGTAAAGCTTGTAAGGCCTGTGCGATTGGCATGGCAAAGACGCTAATGTTTCTATCCGGTAAGGCATTTTCTTCACAACCGATGCCGTAACCTACAACTTACAAGGCGTCGTGATAGTTTCTCAAGGTATAACGAAGCCCAGCTATCAGTCGGAACGAAGTCGCGAAATCGTAGTCACTTGCTGCGTTTTGTCGGGGCTGCTGTGACCCTCATTTCCCAGCTTCAGGTATAAATTCACCAGTATCCTTGACCTTTCTCCGTCCGGCGCGGAGCCGCCCAGGTCGACCGTATAAATAGTCACACTAGCTCAGGAAAGTTAATTAGATTGGATGAAACAGGCCCATCTATTGGGTTTACCCGGGATATGCAATGTGCATTTACATTGTGCATGTTATGCTAAACGTTAACGAGATTGAGTAAAAACATAGGCCTATGTATACCTTGGTATATAGGAGACATGCAGATTGATACAGACGTCAATGATAAATCCGAAACCTTGTGTGAAGTCCTTATGCTCAAGTTTTAAGCTGGTAATAATACTATATTAAAATTTGACCTGTTCGGTTGCATACCAACTCTACAGCTGCTGGCACCATGCTACTGGTGTGGTGATTTGGCCTTTATTCACGGCTCCCTTTAGCTCTCGCTGACACGGAATGCTAGAGTAAACAATTGTCTAATTTGGGGTGTTAATCTACTCCAATGTCGGTTGTGAATATACTCTCGTGACAGGGTGAAGACAGGATTCCTGAGGTTTATGAACCAGTTAATCAGTTTCTCCTGTCACTCAAATGATCTACTCTCATAGATCCTACGAATTCTTACGTTGCCGTCGTCGCTGCTATATTTACGGATCCTAAGTTGACGGTTTCCGGTGGTGGTTGAGGCCTTGGTGCCGTTAGAAGGACCCGTGACGTGGTTTTAATCTCTGGACGAGGATGTATGTCTGACGTCAGGAGGTCGGACTCTCTCTCCTCTCTCTCTCTCTCTCTCTCTCTCTCTCTCTCTCTCTCTCTCTCTCTCTCTCTCTCTCTCGCTCTCTCTTCTAAGATGGCATTCACCGAACACCTTACTAAACTAATCAAACCAACCATCAAGCCATCCTCCCCACCCTCTTTCTCACCTCATTTCTCGCCTCCAAATCACCCCTCCTCTCCCCTTCCCTCCCCTCCTCTCCCCTCCCCTCCCCCACTCCCTCTCCCTCCCCTCTCCTCCCCTCCCCTCCCCTCTCCTCCTCCCCCCTCACCTCCCTATCGTTCCGGTTCGCCGCACGTCAAACTGGCCCTGCATACAATATACATATCCAGCGTTCATGACTACCTGCATCTCTCTAGTCATACCCGGGGGGCATATCTACAAAGCCGCGCCCACTGCCCCAGGCTAGCCCCAACGACCACTCCTATCGCCTAGCGGCATGAGCGGTAGCTCTCGGGAGCGCTCAAACAGGTTTTAGTTGCTTTGTTAATATACTTCGCTCCAATTATGAGTGGGTAGTTAATATGTGGTCGAGTGCAGATGAGATGGTTATGTAATGGCGGACGGAGGAGATTGCGTTCAACTCTTTGTAAGAGGTGATGTTCAATGGGCATGAAGGTATGATGTGCCGAAGGGTTAGATATATGCCGAAACTGTGTTTAAGCTTAGCCAAATATTTGCTGAAGCTATGCTGAATCAGAGCTTATGTTTTTTTTTTTAGCTTATATTTCCTGAAAATATAGTGCTTCCCAGCTATACTGAAACCTGTTGGAACTGAGCAATGAGCTAAAGTTTCCCAAAGCGTTAAGTTTAAAACTACTCCACCAATGCCGAAGCAACTCAAATTCAGTACTGCAAACTGAGTGACGACTGACAAGTACAGCCCTCTGCAAACTGCGTGGTAGGTATTCTTTTTTCGACAAAACCGAGAATAGCGCGAATACTATGCTATCGGTCACTCGGAAATCGTAACAGCAAGACGCGTGAGACTCCGCACTAAAGACTGGCATTATTATCATAATATTCATTTTCTATCCAGTTTGACAACAAAACCCAAAAGTTTATATTTGCCCTCAAAACAAACTTTTGCATTGTGTTGCCACACAAGGCGTATAATTTGTTTGATGATAGACCCAGTCGAAGGAGTGGAGCAAGGCGCGTCTATTTGTAGTGAGTTCCGACCCACTGATAGCATAGCCTTTGAGTTATTATCGGTTTTGTCGAAAAAAGAATGCCTACCACGCAGTCTGCTGAGGGCTGTACTACCCAAATCTATGAAAGTGGTTGGTGCTAGGTATGTACATCCAACCTTCTTCACCTACTGCAGAGCTGGAATGCGGATGCATTCACCACACGGGCCATTTCTTGAGCATTACTGCCGTCAAGGTGTTCGTAAAACCGCTGGATGATAGGCAAAACAGCCTTTGGACTGCATTGTTTTTCGCGCAGCTGCTTTACATGATGGGGGTCTAGTTTATGACTTTGTAATGACAAGAGGTCAAGGATGGATTTATTGTGACCTCTAGTGACGTCATGTGCCTGGGATGGTTTTGAATTTGAACTTCTTGTTACGTCATAAGTCAGGGAAGTGATGTGGTAAATGATGACTTCATGTAATATCAAACACTATCCAAACTGCACATTCAGAGTAATTGTGTAGCTGGTGCAAAATGTCGAAAGCTGTGTATGTTTTTTGGCATAACAAAGAAAGAAGGAATACATTTTATTACAGTTACAGAATAAAGTACAATTAAAGGTACAACTAAAGTACAGAATACAGTGAAGAAGTACAGTTCATATGACGTCAAGGCGCCAGAACGCCGTGCCGCTTTGACCAAACCACGACATCCTCTCTTTATCATTGGTCGTAGCCGGAAAAAGGAAGCGCACGTGATGATCGTGGCTGCGCAGACCGCCATGGAGAAATTCCCGACATTGTGCTGTACTCGTACACAGACACACAGGCGCCAAGACTCGTAGGGCGCCAGAAATTTGTAGACATAGCGCTAGCACTGGATCCGGTTCCCAAAATCGACTCCAACTCGAACTCCGACTCCGACTCCGCGGCACTGCTACGTCGTGTTTAGTAGCTCCAGCGCCGTTGCTGCGTATGTTGTAGCCCGTGACCCTTCCATGGTGATGCGTAGTCGCTGGCCCTGCATACCAGTAACGAAATCCTCTCTTCAGTGAGCCTGGACAAATGTACCCAGTAAGCTTTCCACACTACGTAGGTTTATGGCTCTATTATCTCACAAAATGATGAGATTATTCGGTCATGTTCAGTACTTTAAACCTTTGTTCAACCTAATTCAAAGGTGACAATCGACATTGAAATTCCAAGACGTCAGACTGCAAACATTAACCGCTTCATTTATCCACTGCCGTGTTATCAATCTAAGAAGTAATAAAACCAACTAACCAGCGTAACGGTTCCTGCGGTCTTCAGCAATCCCCGAAAACATTTTCGTGGTGCGGAGGTCCATTTATCACGTGCTAACCGTAATACCACTTTACACGGCGCTCAGCTCAGCTAGGAAGGTCAGGCCAAGAATTCAGGCATGTGTTCTCATGATGTGAAATTGCTTTACGTTTATCGCCACATGCTTCGTCTTCCTGCGAGTCATGTTAGAGCAAAGGAGAAGTAATTTGTTGGGCTCCAGGATCTTGTATGAACGGTTCTTGGGATCAGCTCATGGTCAGCGTTCTATATGCAAGCTTCAGCGAAATTACAGCGATGTTGCTGGCTTGAGAAGTTAGCAGTTCTTGGAGCGTGCTTTTGTATGCATGTATGTGTTGCTAACGCCAAATAACTCGTGGTTTCGTATGAACTTACACGACTCTGGGAGGTTATGATGCAAGTTTGAGACTCGTGGTGGCGGGGTAAGGTCTCAAAGTTGGGCTGGAGTTGGGGAGCTATGCTTGGAAAAGTGTATTGCGTTGTAGTTATATATTGCGTTGGCAGAGAGGCGAACTTTGTTGGTAAATGGCACACCATTTTATGTTTGGATGTGATGTTTCCTCAAGTTGGCAACGTTGTGAGAGGTTATTTAAAAACCAACTTATTTCTTCCTCTTTTCCTCCTTTCCTCTCTTTCACCCTCTCTCCCTTCCTCTCCCTTTCTGTCTCTGTCTCTGTCTCTGTCTGTCTTGTCTGTTTGTCTGTCTATCTGTCTGTCTGTGTGTGTGTCTCTCTCTCTCTCTCTCTCTCTCTCTTCCTTTCTTTCTTTCTTTCTTTCTTTCCTTCTTTCTTTCTTTCTTTCTTTCTTTCTTTCTTTCTTTCTTTCTTTCTTTCTTTCTTTCTTTCTTTCTTTCTTTCTTTCTTTCTCTCTCTCTCACTCTGTCTCTGTCTCTCTTTCTCTCTCTCTCTCCCTCTCTCTCTCCATCTTTCTCTCTCTCTCCCTCTCTCTCTCTCTCTTCTCTCTCTCTCTCTCTCTCTCTCTCTCTCTCTCTCTCTCTCTCTCTCCATCCCTTTCACCCTCTCACTCCATCCCTCCCTTCCCCTCTCTCTTTCCCTCTCCTCCGTCCTCTATCTTCCTCACATCCGGGTAATACTCTCCCTCCCCCCCCACTGGTTGTTACTTTACGGAAGGCCCCCGGCCGGAGGCTCGCGTTGTATGCACCGTATACAAGGTCAAGGTCATGTGTTCTCAACGATACGTTCAGACCACAGTGATGAATACAGAGTTAGAATACAGAGCGGAGAGTTGGGATAAGGGAGCTGTGTGGTTGGAGTGGACTTGGTAGGGGATGAGGCGAGTGATATTGGTCGGAGTGACAATTGGGATGTGTTGGTGGGTGATTGTTGATGGTAGGTGAATCAGGGCTCAGTTCATATATAAAAACCAGTCGCAAGTGTTACCCTGTGAGAGTGACACTTCTCAAAGGGACACTTTTGGGAACATTGGTGCAGGTTTGTAAGGGTGGCTATATGATTCCATCTGTCGGGTCGCCCATAATTGTCATTTAGCAGCAAAGGGACTATATATTAACTCGGCCCAGTAATTGCCATTGTGATGAGAGTTATGTGATATGTGATGTGTGGTGGTTGATGGGCCATGGTTCATGATTCAAAGCTTTGCATTGTTTGTAGACCTCTTTAGTGGAATGTTGTTGACTGATAACTGAGTAACATTTAGGGTCAGAGTGATACATTTTATTGATACAACAAACATGACACAAATAGTTGGTGCCGCTGAGCACTCGACACAGGAAGTTTTATGTAAGTGTAAAAGTTGATCAATAGCGCTTAAACAAGCCTCACAATGTGCCTGATTGCGCAGCTAGCTCACTGCGACCTAATACAAATGGTCAGCAAGTCGTAAGGCATCCTATGTAATAGAAGTAATAAGGGAAACAAAATTGGCATAATTGTATAACTCATCATCATCACTCCGTTTATTACACCAATGCGCAACTGTTATGACTGTTATTTATGACGCAGGCGACATACCTACCTGGCGATCTTGCTGGAAAAGGATCTTTTGCGGTAATGACCATGCAAGCTGTAACACGTAATGATCGTGTACCTAATTGACGATATCTGATACCCAGCTGTGTATTATTGGCATCACTTGAAGCTAGGATGCGACAAAATAATAGCCATTCCTCATAATGATGAAGCATAAGGGAATTGCCTAGCTTCTTGTGTTTGGTGCTTTCCCCACACCTAAAAGTCAACCCAATAAACTCGCGCTTACACACCAACACAGATGACATGAATTATGATAACATATTTAATGGCGATAACATGATTCATGTTATCTATGACACTTATATTTAATTTATGTTTCGTATCTCATGAAACATAGTATCCGCTTTCACTATGCTCACCAGTGCTCCTATAGAAGATACTAACAACCATTATACCTTTCATTCTACGTTTGTATCTAACTGTATACCTTAGCGTGATTTACCCAGACAAGCCCGCTACCGCAAGGCCCCTGTCCCATAAACCCTCCGTGTTTTCCTTCCCATGATTTTCCGCACGAGCTGTTGCAGTAATTAGCCTGTGCATCCAAGCGTAGCGAGTTAATAGAGGAACATGTTTACTACGGTCAAACATTTACTTCGTAGTGCTAGGGGGGCGTCGGTATGGTAGGCGAGTGAAAATCACGTTATGTTACGGCTTTGTTAGGATGGTTCGGATTAGCAGGTTTTAGGATCGGCTTTATCTTTTTAACGGTACTGATGATGTTATGACTTATGACAATCGCTTCGTAGTGGTTGATGGCTGAGAAAAGTGTGGATGGTCAAATGTTTTCTGAGCTTTTGCTTGTTTGCTCCATTTCTTTTGTCCTTGGATGGGTTTAAGTCGGAATTAAAATAAGCATAGCTTATGCGACGAAGTACAAACTACTTGTATCTGTCATTATATAATGACAGATACAAGACAAACCAGATCATTATATAATGATATAATGATAACAACAAGCAGCTAGCTTAAATTTACTTTATTACAATAAATAATTAGCATCACATTTAGAACATCGCTCCATTCATGGCACATAAACCGACTACACTCACAAATCACAAAATCACATCATACAAAACGCAACCCAAACAGCTAGTAATTAGGTACAACAATCATAACGTACACAGTCACATCATACAAAACGCAGCCGACACACCTCATACGTCCACGCCTGTGTCAATAGGCACGCTCTCATATTGGTCTCGAAATCATTTACCGAGTATGTCGGCCAGTTTCTACTACACGTCTTGTCTGAAGCGTGCAGGTGAAAACCGGTTTGCACCGGTCTACACATGTATAAAGCCGCGGGCCAGTCGTGTTCACTCATGGTACGTGCTTAGCCAGCTGATTGTGGTCACGGCATCCGTCTGGGTTTTATTTTATTTTGTTATTTTATTTATTGGACAGCATGAAGGCTTGAGTGTCGAAACACAAAGAGGAGCCTAATGCGAATCCATGCAGCAATACATTAATAGTGTTTGTAAACAATGCCCTGGGAGGTTTTGTCTCATGGTCTAACCAATAGTCGTTCATATACATACGCCACGCTTACCAGTTTTGCCTTCCCATATCTATTTTGTAGCGTACCGTATCCAACTGCATTAAAACCAGTGTGTGGATATCCCACATTCATATCCAGAACGTAATGACATCATGCTCCTCTAATGACTCCCGTGATATCACTACTTTGCCCAGTCATAACTCTCTTGCCCTAGTGACTCATGGACGCTAGGAGTCCTTGTTGGGGAGATACTTATGACTCAAGCTAAGTGGTTCCCCTGGGATTAACTGCGACCGCCATTCGTCATGGGGAACAAAACATTCCAATGACGTATTCTGTCTTTCAGTAATCGACACTTATGTGTCGTGTTGTACCGGTTTGGCGAGGCTATTGTTGAGCATACTTCCACAATGAATTTGAAGCTTGTATACTTTTCATGACATTACCTTATTTTTGTATCGTGCACCTGCTTGGAAAGGCTCATCGAGCTATGACCTTTTTCACGCCAACGCTGAAAACACCTCGAAATGACCCAAAGTTTTACGAAAGGACACGTCTGTTAAGGCGTTTGTTACCTAGTTATTTATTTAGGTCTAACTTTATATTTAAATATATTTTTTTATATAACTGCTAGAGTTTTGTTGGGTGTTGTTGTAAAAGGGTTGTGTAGTTACTGGCACTGAACGGTATTTGGTCATCGTTGATTGCTGTAACTATTTATTGTTGGTGGATTGGGGGCAAGGGCGGATTCAGAGGAAGGGCTTGGGGGCTAAAACTCGTAGCCGAAAGAATATTCCGCCGACCGACACCGGAAACCCGCTCAGACGGTGTCATCCTGGCTGTTTCATGTCTTTTCCGATGTAAGCAGCACATGCCTCTCCAATCTCCATGCATCATGCGAGTGGAGATGAGGAAAATATTTTAAAGTTACATCGGAATCTGTGTATTTCCGGCCAAACACAGAGACGTAATCCCTGGAATCCGCCGCCAGAACCATTCCTGGAACCACATCAAGCATGAATCTAAACCAATTAATTTCATCTGATTTTATGTAGAAAGGATGCTGCATAGCGCTGCTAATCCGTATCATAAACCGCAACAAGTAGGTCTTCATGCGTCTCTCCCTATCTGAACAAGATTCGCTACTTCCAGTTAAAAACATCAGGATGAGTAGGTATCGTGAAAATCTATGATCCAGAACGGAAGGTGTAGAATCTGAATATCTATGTGGTTACGTAAGACAATGCAGAATCAGCTCACAGACAAAGTCAAAGTGTTGTTTGCAAAAATGAATAACAACTATGTGAGCACAGTCATGGGGGGAGGGGTCTTCAGTCAAATGGACATATTTTTTACTTGCTTTTTTTCATCATGTTACACTGCCTTTGCTTCCACCGTTTCTTGTACTTCTTCTTGTAATTCTTCTTCGTGTTACTAATTCTACATACTCACTAATTTTTCTTTCAACTGTTCTATCGTTCCCTTTCAGTGATACTCTCTCCATCTAACCGTCCTCCCTCCCTCCTTCTAACCAAACAACACTTTTCAGTAACTCACGCGGTCAGTAACCTGTCGTTACCGTCCACCCAAAACCCAGTTGCGCTTCCACTTGTAAGCTCATATCTACTCTCACGCTACCACATCCACACGGCATATCTTCCACCTCCAATTCCGCCTCCACTCTCAGTTCCACAATACCAATACCATTTCCGTCTCGTGTTGTGTGCACCGGCGCTGGCGCCACTGTGTCCTGCCTGCCAACACGCCAGCTTCAGTCTCTGTCCGTGTCCGTCTTCAATATGCTAATGGTCGAGCTATGTCAGGCGTGTTCCAGTGCCTACGTAGCCTCGCCTCTCTCTCTCTCTCTCTCTCTCTCTCTCTCTCTCTCTCTCTCTCTCTCTCTCTCTCTCTCGCACCTCTCTCACTATACCTATCTCTACGCCTGCCCACTCTACCCCTCAAGTGCTTGCATAGCCCCCCCCTCTCTCTCTCTTTCTCTCTCTCTCTCTCTCTCTCTCTCTCTCTCTCTCTCTCTCTCTCTCTCTCTCTTTCTCTTTCTCTTTCTCTTTCTCTTTCTCTCTCTCTCTCTCTCTCTCTCTCTCTCTCTCTCTCTCTCTCTCTCTCTCTCTCTCTCTCTTTCTCTCCCTTTCCCACTCAGCCCACTCGTTCCCACTCTCTTTCCACGCGTGCCACCCTGGCGTCTATTATACAAGCCCCACGCACGTAATCTGGTTTTCGTTGGTCAATGTCACTGGGTGGGAGCCAGTTACGTCAGAGAGTGGTTTAGCCGGTCAATGACGTCATTGGTGAAATAGAACCGGAATGCGTTTAATTGCACCGCTATCGCCTGTATCGGATTAATTGAAATAGCCTAAATGAAATAGACCAAATCAAATAGCCCAATTGACTGTAGTTGACTGGGTCTTAAACCCAGAGTTATCCAGAATAATTGTAGTTTTGGGAATCGTGTTTTATAGGGGTTAAATAATGACTATATTCACACAATGTAGGTTGACAGGGGAGACTGGGGCTATGCGTTACACTTTTTGGTTTTCTGCACTTAGCGGCCAACCTATTCAATGAACGTGTGCCAAATTTGGTCACATGCTAGCTGAGTCAATTTTGAAAGCACATGCAAACTTTCACTTCTTTACGACAATTTACTTTTATGTGAAAGGCAGAAAACCAAAGCAAGATTTTTGGGGTAAGTTGAAAAATTGTGGGGCAACTTGATACACAGTGTGGGGTAACATGTTACACTTCTTTTCCGTAGTTTCTTTATCATTATAACGATCACTGACCGTCCTATCGTAATTGATCGTAAACCTTCATTATGGGTAACACTAAACATGCTTTCCTTCTTATTGGAAGGCAGGGGCAATAAAGCATAAAGCATTGCTGAACTCCACAGGCCTGAAAAGGTTCATCAAATATGGCTAAATTTCTTATTTGCCTTTACTGCGACACCGAGGGCACAATGCATTGCCATACTGACAGGACTTTGATTTTATGCACGAAATTTATGCCCAGGTAAAATGGTGCACGCTACAAGTATCTTTGTGCAGTCATCTTTAAACATGCCCCGGCCCTCCGTCAGCCGACTTTCACACGATTAAATTCAAATGTTTGTTTTCCCGAAGAGGCTAGTGCTTTTCACTTGATAATCTTACAAAAGAAATGATCACTTAATTTTGTGAACATGCATTCAACAATCTTACACGAATAACCTTGACAAAAATCGACCCAAAGTGTTGACTAGCAAAAAATACTTTTGCTGTCACAACTTACCCCAGTGCGCCTACAGGGCGACTTGGCGTTCCACCAGGTCTGAGCCTGCAGTGACATGTAAAACGTTCGCAACCTTTCTGCTATCGTAAATATTGGCGCGATATCAAGAGCATTTTTGAAGATAATTGCTTTGTAACAACTTGCCCCTGTAACAAATAGCCCCACTCTCCCCCACTTATAATATTGTGTTGGGAAGACTTATTGCTTGGCTCATTATCTTGCCCTATAATGCCTCTGCAATCCACTCCTATTCAAATCACCAAATTCACTTGACAAACTCTGATCCCGCACTGGTTGTTTATTCAACGTGGCCACTCACACTCTGTATTCCAGATGATATCACACGCACGCTTTATGATAATGCTATGATAATACGGCCCCACACACTCCCAGACGTACGGCGGAGGACACTTCAGCGACCCTGTGCTGTTGGAGTTTGAACTGTTTTTCTCGGTTGAGGAGACTGCAGGTTTGGCGGATTTTGGTTGAAATTGTGTCACCTGATTTAGCGAATAGCGACAACTTTTAACATTGAATGTAAGAAAAAGCTTGAGGGGATTCATTTTCACGTTCTGACATTTTGACATGACATGATATGACTCCAATTCAGAAACTGTTCAGTAGAGCAACCATATCCTTCCAGGCGGTGGGGGGGGGATTTTTTTTGCCCCCCCCCCCTTTAGTTTTTTCGATATATCTCGAGAACCGCTGCGCCGATCGTCACCAAACTTTCAGTACCCTCCCGGCAGCAGCTAGCGCACATGGTGACCAAAAATTTTTCCAAAGGCTATGATAGGTTGGCCGCTAATGACGTCAGAGTGACGTCATTTTTGCCATTTTCGACCCAAAAAAAGGTTTTCGCGGGAAGAGCTGTCAGGCCTACAGCTTTAGAGATACAGAAAAATCTTTCAGACATAAAAGGTGTGGAATTAAAAGGGCTACAAAACTGCTATTTCGGTTTTTGGAATTTTTTGGATTTTGACCCCCAAAAATCAAAAAATAGATTTTTTGAATATAATAGCCAATAAATCCAAAACGTTTTTTGAATTTCGAAAAAAACCGGAATATATGTGATAGCCCCTACCGCCTTCTATCTACATACCAAATTTGAGATCGATACCTCTTTTTTGGCCAAGTTATAGCGAAAAAACTGTTCAAAATTGATGACGTCAAATTTTCAAACTCAATTTTTAGCAATTCTAGACCTCGTAGCGCAAAACAAAGACCACATTAGACTCCCGTGACGAGCTGCATCGAATCGATACCATTTTATGCAAAATATTAACTTTGAAATTTGACCTTTTTTGACCTGACCTTGACTGACCTCCACCAGAAAGTGACCTAAACCGTACCTGATGGTCTTATAACCAAACCATTGAGTTGGAAATGAAAAACTGGCCATAAAACATGCATCGCATAACCTTAGTAAAGTTGGGCTCATGTGGTGACCCTTGGTGACCTTTGGTGACCTGACCTGTGACCTGACCTGGTATGACCAGTGACCTCTAATAGCAACATATGTACTAGACAACTGACGCCTTATCGCTGATTTTCGACAAAATGCGTTTTACTCGGTGTTATAGCGCTTTCCCTAGAAGCCCGTGAACGGTGAAACATTTTATCTTTGACCTGACCTGTGACGTCATCGGTGACCCGAGGTCAATGAAATTTGGTTTCCCTCGACAAATTGACAGGGCTATCGAGCGCCGTT
>NW_024884000.1:0-31952 GCF_019059575.1 Amphibalanus amphitrite | reverse complement strand
CGCTGTTGTGCATCGTGTGTATGAGTGTCGGTATGGAATGGTTTTGTTTATGACCTGTTATGTCTCTTAAAATTTTATGATATTTGTGAGGGTCGTGTTTGTTCTGAAGTAGAAGTGATACTTTATTTTTACATGTTCGTCGTAAAGTTGTCTATTCAAATTTGTCACGAAGTTGCGTTGGGTTTTCCATTTTGCCCACGCTTGTTTGTCGGTTTTTCGTTTTCGGGCAAGTCCCCCTTGGAAGTCCCCTTGGGCAAGTGGCGGGCCCGTCCCCCTTCCCCCACCCCACGTGTCTTCCTGAACGTGACCCAACGCCCGTGAGACGGCACTCCGGTCCAATTCCATTAGGATTAGTGTCTCCCATCCAGACGGTCTCCATGCGTGGCGGGCCGAGCCTGGGCGTGGTGCCCCTACGCTGGAGGTCCCTTTTGTCGGACTGTTACGGGGGGGGGCGAGGGGGACAGGGGAGGGGGTGTCTGGAGGTCACTTCGGTCACGGGAAGGGGAGATTAGTTGTGGTGCAGGAGACCGTGAGAAAGATGCGCTTGGGAAGATGCAAGGAGAGAGATAGATTAGGTAATGATCGGGTTGGAGCTCGGCTGCATAAAATGTCAATGCAATTGAAGTTGTCGGCTTGGAAATGTATCTCCGCCTGTTGCAGGGCCAAATAAGGGGCTACAGACAACGGGCTTTTGTGAGCATCCCAATCTGCATTTCGTGATGTATCACGAACAACACTGCCTTTCTCACCGTATAAGCAAGTGTCGTCTTCACACATGAACAAAACCAGTCGAATAACTTCAGCAGGCGTTACCATACTGTGGTTTTGTTGTGCAATGTGCATACCAGAGCAAGCTGTCCCATCAGATTGGGGACCGTGAGATCATATCACAGTGCTGCAATCGCAACAGATGATGCCCGTTGTTTTGTCTAAACATGCCATCTATGACCCAAGGTCATGGACAGCAGTCAGTATGTTGAATGGGTAACTCGTCCAATGACAGCCGAGATGCCGAGCTGTCTTGAGCTGTCCCATTCAGCAGAGTTGTTGGAGTGCTCAGCTGGAATGAGCAGCTGTCCAGCTGTTTCCAGCAGTGATCCAGCTGTGTCCAGCAGTTCTCCAGCCGGGTCCAGCCGCTTTCCAGCTGAGCCGCGCGCCACGGTCAATGCCAGGGTCAGTGAGTGAGCGCCGCACCACGCTCGCCGCGCCGCCTCACGCACCTTATTTACAGAGCTATTCGTTTTCTAAATAGTAACAAATCCACGGGATAGAGTATTATCTTACCCGTCATGAAACGCCGTCAGTAAGGCTCAAACTTGCGCAGCAGTCAGGCCAGAAATCACCCTTATTGCGTCCGGCAATTTCGATAATTCCTGGACGCCTCACAAATAAATGAAAGAGCCCGAAATATTTTATGACAGACAAAAAGTGGTGAGGAGCGCCTTTCGATGGTGGGGTGCCCGAACAAAAACGGGCGGGTTCTGAGTTATCTATCTGGAGGGACGCCCTCTCACTGCTGGGGATCGTGGCGGCTGAAGTCTCACCCCATGGGTCTCGCGGTTCGGCGCCCGAAGTTTTACCGTTGGGACTGAGACTCGGTGCATAGTGCGCTGGTCAGAGATGCTAGTGAGGCGATTGTTTGAATGGATGCAGTGCTCTAGAAGTTCAGCGGTAGTTGGCTGAGTCAGTTTAACAACGAAATAACACTGCTCTTAAAATATTACATTGTACACAGTTCACATTGTATAATGCACGTTCAACGTTAGCTGATTCAAAAGTGAACAAACCATCAAGACGTGCTAAATATTTTGTTGCTTTTGCTCATTGTGGTGGGCATGATCCTTGACATTATTGTGTTCCTTATGCGGTTAGCGATGGAGTCCATATTCAAACCACAACCTTCAGCAGACCGCGGACAAACAGGGACCAGGCCCAAGCACTACAAATCATAAGCGCAAAATACTTGTAAATGTCTTGTTGAAGACATCGTTCGTGACAACCACAACCAATGGCTCTGCGGTTTATTATATTATTGCCGCATTTCATCATTTCCCCACCGCACGCCCGTCGTCTTCAGATTTGTCTCCGACCGAAAGACTGCAGACAATCCGTGGTGAGAGCCGCCAAACCGCCTTGGTTTAATCCCCCCCCCCTGAGCCCCCCCCCCCGACGGATTCTCGGTCAATGTCGTGCCGCGCAGTGGACGACGACCAACGGCGACACCGGTGGCGCGCCAGAGGCAAAAATGGCGCACAGCTCGTCTGCCGGTCTGGAACGAGACGATCGTGACGCAGTGGTGACAGAAGCGTGACGAGTGGATCTCCTGAGAGAGAGAGAGAGAGAGAGGGGGGGTAGAGGAGGAGAGCAGAGTCCTTTGCTGGGTGGAGGGGTTTAGTCTCGGTTGTGGTTGAACGGTACATTAGATAAGAGGTCATTTTGCGCCCAGAGAGAGAGGGATTATTTGTTTATTTGTCTACTTTAATTGTAAATGAATAACGATTGTGATTTCATGGCACACAGTAAATACTAGAAATATTTTGTGACATTCACTTTGAGCATAGTGAATGTGAAATGATTTTGGCATGTGCTTTAGTTGAGATGAGTGATGACTTACTATTATTCACTGATTACGAAGCCTTTGCGTCCTTACTCATTCCTTTACTTGCACATGCTAAACTCTGATAAGCATTTTTTACCGATTCGATGCAAGCCTCCGATGCTATATTATTATTTTTTACTCGCTTCGTAATGTCTTCAGTTCCACATAGCCATCCATTATCAGTTACCTGTGCAACCACTCAAGCAGTCCTTCCCGTAAAATGACGTGGCTTTTAAACACCACAAGAATGGAGCGAGAGAGCGCGCTGAATATGAATGATACTCTATAATCGTACCTGTATTCCAGTAATACCCCTGTGCAGCCAGCTCAGTAATTCAATGACTGCTGGATTATAATATTTTCATCGTCGCCGAATTTCTCAGATGCCTATTCTTGTGACATTGCAATGTTTCTCGACATGTCTGAAGTTCGCCCCATAGCGGGCCACCAGCTGGTTGACGGTGGCAAAAGGGCTTAGATGAAGCTTATCAATTGCTGAGAGACAGAGGGATTCTCTTTATAGCTATCACCGTTTCCTGCGCTCTTATGTAGATGGAACACCATTGGCCTTCGGGCTTTAGACACTGAGAGCCTAGAGGCTAGCTAGAGGAATTCGCTAAATATAATTAATAAACTTGATTCACTTTGCCATCGGAATGATTAGTTAACGCTATCTCGAAATGATGATAAATCTATAAAATTATTGAATTATCATGCTTGCACTCAACAGGCAGATACAAATTATGGATTTTTCATACTGGCACTCCAAGGTCACTCATCAGACTCCCCTCCGAGCTCCGAGTGGTATATCGAGAAAAAAAAATCCTGGAAACCATGGATCCCTGTGAGAAATACTCCTATGAATGGCCTTTCCATGCAGTAACTCCGACTCGACCTGTCTGAGAGTGACCTATCGCCCCGACGTCTTGCCCCCTCCCTCCCTACGTCGCCCTACGTCGCCCTACGTTGCCCCACGTTGCCTCAGTCACCGAGTCGCCCCATTGCCCCGTCGCCCCGTCACTCCTGTCACCAACAGCCATCCAGGGCGACTCTGAAGTGACGGCTGTGGCGCGCGTCTTCTGACGAAACTCTGTCCCATTGTCTCCTTGTGGAGAATCGCACCAGAAAGAGCGGCCTGAATACTGACCCAGACATCCCCCCGCGGCCAGACACCGATGCCGAGAAAGTGGTTTGGAGACGTCAGAGAGTGATGCGCTCACACAGAGAGGAAAAGGAGACTGTCGAAGAAAAAAAAAAAACGATTTAGGTGGGTCGAAGATGTGGTGGGTTTGAGATGGACCGAGCTCTATTATGCCGGAAAGGAAAAATAGTTGTTAACCCGAGTGATGTGAATTATATCATGAAAATATATAGTAAAATCTTGCAGCATATCTAAAAAATAGGCATTTGGTTCCATCTTAAGTTCTTGAGATGCAATGCAGGATGCTGATAATACTAGTTTTATGTATGTATGTATGTATTTATTTATTTATTTATTTATTTATTTATTTATTTAGTTATTATGTATTTATTTATTGTTCATTTATATATTTATTCATTTATTCATTTCTTTTATTTGTTTGTGTATTGATTTATTATTGTTACAATTCTTATTTTGATAAGCGAAACGACAGTGTTCACAGTTCAACACATCTATGTGCCTTGTCAAACCAAACATTGAAACATTTGCCTTTATGTCTCCTCAACTTGTTGACAAAACAACTAGAAACAGCTCTCTGCCAGTTGCATCTCCCTCCGGTTCAGTGACTTGCAATCCACATTGCACATTGCACATTGCACACTGCCACACACCCGTGCACCATCCTATAGCACAGGCTGCAGCCTGGCGCCGGCTGTCTGGTCGCTGTGAATTCTTTGAAATCGGGAAACTACTGCCTCTGTCTCAAACCGTCTTTGTGCAGCTAAATGTTGGTTGACAACTCAAAGCCAGGTGGTGTCTGTTGCGTGCAGACGTGCCTAAAAGGAATTCGACGTGGCTTATAAATCAGCCGACACCATTTTGGAATGACTGTGATGCTCAAGGACAGGTGGCCGCCTAAAATTGATGACAACGATAAGACAAAGCTGTTCAGGTGCGCATGTGTTATGCTTTCGATTTGCGAATAACCGCAAGTAGGTATTTACTAAATGGTGAAGCAGCTACTCGATTTCCATTTAATTATTTCACTACATGAATGGAATTCTCACCACAGCATTCGCCGCAGTACAGGTAGGTAATAACGAATTGAAAACAATTAGATATATCCTAAGAATTTTATCACTATATCATTTGATGAAAAATTCTATATCTGGTGCCAGGCTCCATTGCAAAAGAAAAAAAGAAAAAATGAATGAGGAAATGTTTGCAGCAAGAAGGTGTCACAAGTTACTGCCGTTTACGAGGGGAGTTCCCGCTCGAACTCTGCCGTGCATTGACGAGGTTTTAGTGAGAGGTCCTGCCGCTGGGCCGAATTCAGCGACCATGAGACTGAACGTGTCCTGTTGTCAAGTGTTGATGGTCGATGCTGTTTTGCCATGCTCGTAGTTTTCATGCCGCGCGGTGTAGCAATACGAGGCCTCGTAGGCCTTCCTAGGGCTGCTGTGATCACCAGGGTAGGACTGAAATCCGTGTGTTTCATTTCCTTGTCTTGGCAATGATAAACACCATTTTTATCGTCAGTTTAATTCACTTTCTCAGTCGTTGATTTTGAACACCGCTTTGTTTAATTATGAAATAATGTTAGCGATCTTTTAGCGATGAGGAGCGATAAGAAATATCACTCAGCCATGTCTGATCAGAGTAGGCTTTCAACTAATTTCCCAGTACCCTGCACGCATTGAGTAGCCCCCCACACCTCCTCGCCCCCCCCCCCCCGGTGGCGTGTTTGTTCGTCCCCCATGACCCCGGTGACCAAGTTGACTCGCGTGGGACACTGGGTGTGCCCCCTAACCGCTGTCGTACAGCAGACGACTGGTGGCACGAAATGCCGGACGTCTGGCTGACGGTTCCTTGATGACGGCTATCGACCCCAATCTGTAGACGGGTTGTGGACCCTGGATGACGCTAGACTAGCCCGGATGGGCGGAGTGGCGGTGGACTCATGCTGGGTATGCCGTTGGGCTCATGGCAATGGGTATTCGGCTAGGGGTTTAGCTGAACCATGACCTAACTTGCTTCAATTTATGACGCAAATATTGATAATGCCGCTCGATAAATGCTTGATATATGTGTAGCATCCTCATACCGCATAGCAAGCAGCGAAAAATAACGATTGATGAGAACTAAAAAAAATATACACCCATGTCTAGTTTGTGGACTTATTTTCTCACCAGTCGTATTGAGAAACACCACCTATGTTTTACTCGCGTGCACTGGGTAATTTTCAGCTGCGCAGTTCTTCTAAAACGAATGCACACAATGGATGTGCAGACTGCGGCCTCCCTCCAAGGCGGTCTTCAGACCTGCTGCTTTGTCATGCATACTTAGGCACACAACTGCTCATTTAATAGCCCAAACTCCCGAGGCGAGATGTGCAGTTTTGACGCATTGTCTTCCTTGTAATGCGGAAGGAGCCTCTGGTTTTACGCGGCGAAGCGGCGCGGCGGTGACCGTCCAGAGGGCTCAACGGTGCGCCCCAGGGGTCGATTAGGATGTGAGCTTGGCGCCCTTCCGCTGCCTGGTTTACGATGGACACCTGAATACCCAAATATACGTATTCGAGCATCCGAGTATGGTTGAATTCACTGTAGATTCGGAGACGTTAGATGACTTTCTGAAAGACGGTGAGCGGTGGTCACTGAACGTAAACCTCGTGATTGCCTGTTGGTAGTGAAGAACCACACATGTTGAACAGCAATCGTGCTTGGCTTCGTCTGGCGCACAATCGTGTCAAGGTCGCCCGGACCAAGATTTTCGTCTCTCGTCCATATGCGGTGCGATTACGACCACATCGTTTGTCTAATTGGTTGTGACCATTGTTTTGTGATTAATTTACTAGACACCCCAACCACAATTGGGATGTACGCAATTATCAATGTGACCATACAATGCCTCACCCGCCCAGTAGCAGTGATCTCGCATCCCTTTTGGTTTATCGAAGATGGTGTAAAAAGAGGAGAACAAATGCATAAAGTCACAAGTTTTCACTTCAGATCTGACACCATAGTTACGACCGCAGTTTATTACGCCAACTGTCTCGTCCCCTCCTCGATCCCTTCCCTGAACTTTCCCTCTCCCTCCCTCTCCCTCCCTCATCTTCCCTCTCCCTCCTCTCTACCCTCTCCCCACCCTCGGAGGTCATACCGTGACCTTGCTGGGGTCGGACGCTGCAGTGAAAGCTGCACAGACAGCCTCGCCCCTTATTAGAGCTGAGATCACAGCCTAATGACTGCCGTGGGCGAATGAAGCGCACTCTTTAGCGGACTCTAATTGATATTGCACAAGCGCGGCAACCGCAACCCGCCCCGGTTCGGGGGTGGGAGGCTGGGCAGATGAAGCAGGAGATGGTTCTGCCTTACTACGCTGGTCAGTTGTACTGAGTTCTCTAGGAAGCTTACAGATGTGGATTCTAGGGCGCACATGGTGAACGAGGTGCATGAAAAGAACATGGACGTTGCTACACTGTCCCTCACTTTGTCCTTCCTCCACTCCCTCCGTTCCTCATCTTTTCCTTGCTTACTCACTTTCCCACGCTCTTGTCGTGTATCTTTCACGCCCTCTCCTTTCCTCGAAGAAGGTCCACTTAAAGAGATGTTTGCCCCCACGCTATCTCAGAAGCCAGTTATGGCCCTTCTTTCGGGGCCCGCCTGCGTCTCATGCACTTCTCTCCCGCCTCCCTCCGAAGAAAACATTCCCCTCCTTCCCCAACTCTGGAGCGCGCAGTGCCCTCCCTTTTCCCACGTCTCTCTACTCTCCATCCAAAGAGGGTGCGCAGTTCCCTCCTCCCCCGTCTCCTTTCAGGGAGGCAATCTCCTCCCTTCTCTGGGCCCTGCCTCCCTCCGTAGCCGGCCGCCCCAGGACGGTCAGCGTGATGATCCCGTTCCGGGAACCCCGTCGGAGGATGCGCCCTGCCCTCCGGCAAAGGAGACGACCGCAGCAATGAGTTGCATGTGCTGATGGCCGGCGGCACCCCAGCGACCACCACAGGGCCTCTTAAGTCCGCTAATTTGGGGCTTTACGCGTCGGCCCAGCCGGTTCCTTCACAGCACGGCAGCCGGGAACAAGCAGACATGCTCTTGAGGCATTTAGCGCTAAAGTACTTCAAGATTAAAAGGGTGCGGTTGATTCAGAATTAATCAGCGTCATTTACCGTGACACGAAGCTGGCAGCGGGTGCTATTAGAGTCACTACCGTCACGAATTGCGTGACCACACATGCTTTGGGAAGTATGAGATGCCAAACGGGTAGTTTATATTCAGTGTATTGCAGTCGCCAATGCACCCTTGAGCCATTCAAGACCGCCCAGACGTGATCATACCCTGAGGGTTACTCACGTGACTTTTCGTCATGCTAATAGCGCATTACAATGCAGAGCGCTTCGAGCGGTACCTGTGAATGCAAATATGACGCGGTGGTGCGCCGGTTTGGGTGATATACTCTACGATGAACCAGTCGTTGGGCGTAGGAGTAAGATCACAAGGTCACACATCACCTGTGCCGTTAACCTTGTGTGTGGCTGTTACTCTCTTCAACGCCATGCGTTGCTCTTCTCAAGGATGAATATCATAATGATCATACCAGACATCACGTAGCGGTCGTTGGATCTTGTACAACCAGTCATCCTTTCACTATAGCGTCACATTTTTTATATAGTGCTTTGGATGAAAGAAGCAAATTGCTACCTCAGGTTGCGGGCGGAATTGTGGTTTGTCAGCGCCTGTGTAAAACTGATTGATAAAACCACCGTCTGATTGCTGCTGTACGGGTGGTCGGGCTCGTCACAGACAATACACGACGGTGCTAGGAAACTTGTTTTCTCTTGCAGTTTGCACAAGGCTATCATCAAACCTGGCACCTCATGCTCAGCAACAGAAATGCCGTCCAGCCTTCCGCAGAAAGGGTGTCAACGGTGCTGAATTCAGCTCATGCGCTCAGCATCACGAGCTTATCTTTGAACACTTTGCTTCCAGAGGCATCGTCTTTCCGTGTTTTTTTTTTTTTTCAGGACGAAATGAAAGGCAGCCATAAACTGAGTCATGTGATCTTCCCTGGACTCTGTCTTTGTCTCTGTCTCTGTCTCTGTCTCTGTCTCTGTCTCTGTCTCTCTCTCTCTCTCTCTCTCTCTCTCTCTCTCTCTCTCTCTCTCTCTCTCTCTCTCTCTCTCTCTCTCTCTCTCTCTTTCCCACCCTAACTCCCCATTTCGCTACTGCAGTGAGCAAAACTTCCCACCACTCTGTACCACTGTCTCTTAGATCGGTTTCCATTTAGCCAACCCACACACCAATTGCCGATGTAATTGATTTATGCTCACCAAGAGAAGCGTGAGAAACGATTACTTATTCCTCTCACCCTGAGCTCCCGTAGCTTCAAGCTCCTGCATCACCGGGCTCCCGCAGCTCCACCCCCTTACCGTCCCAAGCACCAGCACCACACTAGCACCATCCGCTTCTCGTCTGGTCACGGACCCCCCCCCCCTCCCCGCCACATCACTAGTCATCATAGCTGCCGCTGGGTCAAGGTCAGGGGTCAAATGCTGGTGGTGATTCACGCTAAAGTGGCCACTAGGGCTGCGGACGGGCGCCAGTGTGCCTCAGATTGCTGTGGGTATGTCGGTCAGGGTTGACGGGTCATGGTGTAGACTGGATACTCCCCTGTCCAGACCACCGGGGTAGGTGCTGAGGGGCTGGGTGGGCCTGCATCGGGGCATGGGTTAACTGTGACACAATGTCCCGCTGTGACAAGGCGGCTCATCCTCGGAAATTGCGAGGATGAGCCGCCTTGACAAACATCTTTTGCAGTTCCGCCATCTCGCAAGTTTGCTGTTATGTATGTGTGCATACTGCATGCACCTCCCATTTCTTCAAGCCTTACGGTTCAGCAGGCCTCTTACGCGCAAATGGTGTTTTTTAGGAGTTCATAGGACAGTCATTTGTCCTCAACACTCAACAGTATGATCTTTTTCATCAATAAGGACATCATGTCATTTTTATCATTGATTAACCCCTTTACTTTTTCGACTGAACAGATTTCACTTGTGTCACAGAAACCTAACGTTCTCAGAAAGCTGTTCACTCGCCTCCGCTGTCCTCTATACATACAGCCCCTTCCTCCCAGGAAGTCCTCTATCTCTTCCAAGGAACTCCTCTCACCCCTGAGATCATTGCGCAGTTCAAACAAAACCACCCCAGCCTCCGAGTCGGTCCCTGGCCTAATGACCACCAGCCTGCCATCCGAGGCACGCAAAGCCCATGCGCGGCATTAATTAGAGCTCTGCATGGCTCAGTCTGACCTCGGCACTTGCTATGGCGTGTGGTTGCACAGAGGCTCAGCCTTGCGACCCCCACCTGCTTGACCCCCCCCCTTACTCCAAGTGCGTGTGTGGGAGGGGGAAGGGTGGGAGGGATAATGTCAGCTAAATACCCCCTGTCCACGGTTGACCTACTAGGGGCATTTTGGCGCCACCCGTGTGGTGCAATGTTATGATTGTGGCTGAAAGGTGCGTGACCGCCTTTCCATGTTTGGAGAACTGCATTGTGATGTTGGGAATCTACTGATTATGCAAATCTAAGCTTGGGGAGGTGATATTGGCCCAGTATCGGGCAAGGTCAGGCCGATGGACATTGGTCACTGATGCGGGAAATTCTTCAATGGAAGAGAAATAAGAGAAATGATAAGAATATTTCAGATCTTTTAGTGTGCTCCCTACACGCATAACGATGTGGACCTGTCGGCATTGTATTTTGGGCGGCTGGAAGCGTTGGAATGACTAGTCTTTCAATTTCAACTTCACAATCCTCTTGAAGCATCGTTAGAGACCCTTACCATAATCGGGCTCCCGCTCGGACCATAATGTCTGTCCTGTGACCCCCACGGTCGATGATAATGCCTGTCACGTGACTCCCGGGGTGAGGTCACGTGGAACACCCGGCACGTCTGACCTTTGACACCTAAGATGATGCGTCATTTTCGTCGGCACAGCGCCAGTTTTGCCACTTCTGATCAGCGTCCTGGTTATACATTCATACCGATTGACTAGCCTGTCCTGGCTGTCAACACTTCTCACAAAACAACGCACAGAAGTCAGTGATGACAGCCGTTTATCCCTAAATGAGCTGTGTGATATATTTGATCTACCACACGACAGGTGGAATGCTGCCTGTCTACCCATGGGCTAACTTGTTATGACTAGGAATAGGTAACTGCGTTTGTAATTGTTTCGAGAGAGGCGTCCGTTATGTGTAAATTGGTGCTTCATCGGGCGCTGTTTCGCAGCTGTTGTAAGTCCTTTGAATATTACCGATGCATGCAACCCCATACCTAATCGCTAGCACCAAGCGCCAAAATAGCTTGATAACCTTTGTTGTTACGAATAGCTAGGAAATCAGGCAAACCGTTTATGTGAGAAGTTTCGCTTTACGCTTCGCATTAGTTGTGGTGAATTTCTCACCAAGTAGTTTGTTTAGTTGCCCCATGTAGATCATTTCTCGCCACCGAGCAGTGCATTTACTGTCCTGTGTAGTGCATTTCTTGGCGTGTTATGCTGTGTAGTACATTTCCGCGGCATGATTTGCGAGAGTGCACTGCTGGTTGACAGGTGCGCAGCGTATACCGTATCATACGAGATGAGCCTGGTATGAGATACCGTTACGGCCTCCGCATCGGTGGCCATTGGTGAAAGACGCCAGCGTGATATGTAATTTAGCCGGCCTGACGGTCAGTGGACCTGATGATAACGGGAAGAGAGCTAGTGCTAACGGATAGTGACAGTGGATCAGGTGCTAACGGACGGTGGATTAGGTGCTAACAGACGGTAGATCACATTCTAACGGCTATTGGTGCTTGAAGACAGACGATCAAGTGCTATAAGTGTAAACAGACAGGGAACTAGTGGAAGCGATCATTAGTGCGAGAAACTAATGATTCATGTGCTAACGGACAGCGAAATTAGTGCTAACTTATGGTTAGAAGTGGACTGGGTGCTTAAAGATAGCGGTGCTAACGCGTGGTGAATGAACTTACCGAAAGATGACTAAGAAATTAGTGACAGAGAGCCTGGTGCTTAACCCGCGCGGGGCTGGGGTCTCCAGCCGAACGCGCGGGGCTGGGGGGGGGGGGGGTAAATTTTACCCCCCCTGTTATCTCCCGAACTAACGGTCCGATTTGGAAAATTCAAACGCCAATCGAAAGCTCTCATCACGAACTTCTAAAAACATGTACTTAATTTAAAGTTTGAGGTCAAGGTCAAGGTCAGGTCAAGGGTACAAATTGCAAGTTTCTACAGTATCGGCCTTGCACCGTAGTTGCCGAAGAATGGAGTCATGGACTGAGACTGATCGCCCAAAACGTGTTCTTAGGCTACCAAGACAATATTCGTTGCATACAATATCATTCAGAGGTCAAGGTCAAGGTCAGGTCAGGTCAGGTCAGGTCACCCAAAAACAAAATATAGAAAAGGGCATGTGCGACACATGTTTTATAGGTCATTTTACTCATAGAATTCAATAGGCACACTCAATAAGTGATATGGACCGCCTCTGGATGAATTTCAGGTCGAGGTCAGGTCAAGGTCAGGTCAAGTGAGGTCAAATTTTGAAGTTGGTTGTTAAGGCCTAAAAAGGTGTCTATCTGATGCAGCTTTTCACGGCGAATCGAATGGTGCTATTCTTGTTTCCGTACGAGGTCTAGAACTTCCAAAAAAGTCATTTTTCAAAAAATTTGTGTGTCGTGACGTCATTAAAGTTTGAATAACTCCCACATTTTTGAACCGATTCTTCTAAAATTTGGTATGTAGGTGCACATAGACCACTTCTCTGACATATATTCCGGTTTTTTCGATAGACTCAAAATTTTGGATTTTATAATGATTTTCCCAAAAAAGTCATTTTTTTGAAAAAAATTAGGCCAAAATCCAAAATTTTAAAAAAACCGAGATAGCCATTTGATAGACAAAGTAAAATTACGTATAACCTTTTTTGTTACGTCTTGATTCCTTCAAAAATGATGATGTTAGCGGCGTTTGAACTTTTGCCGTTTTTGAGGCGAAAATGACGAACATGACGTCACTAAAACGTCAATTTCTCAAAAATTTTCCGACGGATTTCGCTCAAATTTTCAGGGAACGTGTCAAATTGATGTAAGAAAAGGTACTGAAAGTTTGGCGGCGCTGCGCGCCGCCGTTTTTAAGATATCGCAAAAATTCGCGAGGGGGGGTAAAATTTACCCCCCCCCCCCCAGCCCCGCGCGGGTTAAGAACAGTGGAGGTGATGTTAACAGATAAACATTACGCGAACTCACTGATAAAACTACCAGATAAGCCTCAAGCAATAGGTATCGTCATGCCACAATCTCTACATACCCATCGTGGTGAAACCTCCTGTCCATCCTAAACTGATGCCCGCGCTTTCGCATACCGGCATGAGAGACGCCTCGTGTTGTGATAGGGGCTGAGAGATGAAACTATGATGTTTGCTGGACGCTCGGTACCGCGGCGTTTGCGCCACGAGATCAGTGTACCGTGTCAGATGGTGGCACAAGAGGCTCGGCATTGATCTGATCTGATTTGATCTGATCTGATGAAGAGGCTGGTCAGTGGTGTGGTCACTCTCACCCGGGTTTGGTAGATGTACCGTGTGAGGTCTTATGGAACGTCTTGGTTTCGCACACGTCTTCAGACTACCTGCATGTCCTCCGGGAGGTTGTCTTTTGTTGTGCGAATTCATGATATTCAACTTGTCTGATGGCATTTCCTTCGAGTCAGAGTGCTCGAACAACAAGGCGAAGCTAAGGATTAGGTCCAGTAGTCAGGAGAACACTTTTGGTCTTTTGAAATAGTCACCGTGTTAGTGAACCTGATTCCATGATACCGTGCGAATTGAGCATGTTTCCACGGCTCATTTTGAGTCGACGAGTGTTGTTTGATGGCTCCCGACTCCGTGGGAGCCGGTCGAAACCTCTGACCGCCGGGGTCTCTGCGGTCCGGTTAGTGGTTTCGCTGAGACCAGAATAACTCTGCACGTCACCCCCAGAGTTATTAGCTGAGGCACCAGCTTCCTTTACAACCTGACTGACTTGTGCGTATATGTCTGCTGAAAATGTACGGACGTGTGGGCTGAAGCTTCGTAAAATACCGTAATCCAAATAGCGTGCTCAGATGACATTATGTAATGCTCACTCAAATCCCAGTCGAATCAGACGCAATAACTTTGGTTACGCCTCGATTGTTCATCGATAACTAGGCGGTTTATGTAACCCCGTCCAAAAATCAATGGATCCACCTACAGTTTTGGCTAGCCTTCCGTGCGCACCGGGGATATACTGCCCAGCCTCCGGACCGTCAAAAATCAACTGCCGAGATTACCCAACTAACTCTCACCGATATAAGCGTCGGGCATGGCGCTGATCTCTGATCTTAAGGGCCACCCTGGCTTTGTGTTCCCGACAGCGGCGCCTTTCGGCGACACAGACGGCGAGGTCCTTTGACACGAGCTGACAGGTCATGTCAGGTGGGTTGGGAAACCGCCCGCCCCTCCAGACGACGGTTTTATGGGAGCCGACACTCATCAAAGGCTGTGTCCAAACTCTGGGATTAGAGGTGCCTTTCTCTGATGCTGCGATTTTGTATTTGAATTTTGCTGAATCGTTCCACTCCAATCAGCATTTGCGAATTTCCGATATAGTTTCCTTTATCTGTTACGTAACATTTTTCTTTTTTTGGTATATATGGTTATTATCATTTCTCTCTGTGCCGGGTCGTGGAGTACGAAGTCTTCGGTCGATGATCTAGCTGCATCGTCCTCAAGTCAGCCTTCTTGTCCCCAGACCTGCCCTATCGTCCTTAGCTCCGTCCCTACGTCCCTAAATCGGCCACCTTGTCCCCGTAAATTTCACACTATTCCTAGGACCTTATATTGTCACCAGAAGTAATACCATCAACACATCTGCCACATCGTCCCCAAATCTGTCAGCGCCACGGCGGACCCACGGTGGACCGACGGCTCTGGACCGGTCACTCCGAGTGGACCGTAAGCCGGTGTGACCGTGAATGGTTGGTCGACCGCCGCCAGCCGCCGCCCGCCGCCCGCCGCTGCCGCCGCCGCCGCCGCCGCCCGCCAGCCGCCGTCAGTGCTGGTGCGATCGGCCCACGCGGAGCATCGATCGTGCTCGCCGCTGACGACTCTAACTTTACTTCCATCTCGGGTCGTCTTACCGACTGTTTTTATTTTGGAAGTGAGAACCTGTGAGTAAGAGAGTCGATACTTCGTGCACCTGTGCTGAAACTCGCGTGTGTCAGTCATCGATTCGAGCGTGGTGAGGTGTGCTACCTTTCGTGAGGTGATTGATTTCGTGAAGCGCGCGATCGGACACAGTCGAACAGACCCAAAACGGATCGCGGGTGAGCTGGGCTTTCCGCCACACGTCAGTTGGATTTGCATTTCCAGGTAAGGCAGTAACCAGAACAGTTTACTGTTCTGTGTGTGTTTTTAGGATCGGAAACTTGATGTTAGAAAGCATTGTTTGTGTGCGGTTTTGGATAGCAGTTTACATTTTTTTACTGTTTGAAAAGGTGAGACAACCACTGCTGAAGAGAAGCAACCATTTATACATATTTTCACACACCACACAATCCACCACAATGATCATTGCTTCGAATTTAACAGCATACATGCTTGAAGTGCATGGATACCGCCAAAAATAAATAGGAAAACCAATTTGAAAAACGTATCTAAAAGGCAACGAGACAGATGACGAGAAGAGTGAATTTATCACAATTACCCCTGTCTGCAGATACACTTCTATCGCCGCATCTAATGACCTGGCACGCTGCCAACTGTACTAAATCCGATTGCGGTCTGTCTAGGCCCGTTAGGCGGTGGACATTTGATTGTCATGATCCATGGCGCCTCGCAGCACACACAAGGCGACAACAAGCGGGCCACAAACGAGGAAAACTGGCCGCAAATACCCGCCCAAGGTAACGAGCTGGACCGGGCCTGGGGGGCCGACACAAAACTGCCGCCACACGTCCTGGTGGCGGTGTCTGTAAATATGGTGCATACGGCAGGCTGACGGACTGACAGACGGACAGACAGACGGACGGACAGATGGGCAGATAGACAGACAGACAGACAGACAGACAGACAGACGGACGGACAGACGGTCAGACAGACAGACAGACAGACAGACAGACAGACAGACAGACAGACAGACAGACAGACAGACAGACAGACAGACAGACAGACAGACAGACAGACAGACAGACAGACAGACAGACGGACAGATAGGCAAACAGACAGGCGGACAGACAGACAGACAGACAGACAGACAGACAGACAGACAGACAGACAGACAGACAGACAGACAGACAGACAGACAGACAGACAGATAGACAGACAGACAGACGGACAGACAGACGGGGCCGAGACAGACGGACAGACAGACAGACAGACAGACAGACAGACAGACAGACAGACAGGCAGACTGATGGCCAGACGGACAGAGATAGACACATAAGGCATATCCAGAAAGATAGTAGCATGTTTTATTATCCAAAGGGTATGTCGTTTATAGCGTGATGCTGTTTATCCTCACCTGAATCGATAATAGATATCGTTATATGGTCAAGAATGCATTTTTCCTAGCATAGTTAGTCTAGACGGGAGGCATGTTTAGACTCTGGCAAGGCTAGTGATGACGGCCGGTCTCAACACCTTATATTCCGACACATTTGACCAGATCCCGACTCATTTTTTGGCATAAAATGATTTAGAATTTCACATTCTGCAACTTTTTCTTTTCAGTGGCAAAATGTTTTTTTTTTTCGGCAATCAGTAGACAATGTCAGAAGTAAAACCACAGACTACTTTGTACTACAATAGTCTATGCTAAAACATATGCGACTTTTTAATGACCCAAAGAACACTTTTGAGAGCATCATTTATTGAGTACATTTATTGTAAATGTAATACAATAAAGTGTCACATTGACATAGTGGCAGTGACACAGTTTCAGTCACACCATGACAGTGACAGCCCCAGTCATCCAAACTCCGTCTTTCAATCCCACGGAGAGGGAAAGTGATGGCCGCGCGCCGCCGATTCGTCTATCCCAATGATGGATGATGGCTCGCCCCCGTCTGCCTCTATCTGATTGCCATCCGGGCCACGCCTTACGCATGACAGCCGATCGTATTAGCCGTTCCGGCCACTCCCCTGAGAGTTTGAGAAGGTGAGCGAGGGACGGCGCTAAGGATATGTGTTGGTGTATACGACAGCGGATCGTATTAGCCACACTGGCCACTCCCCTGTGAGGTTGAGAAGGCGAGCGAGTGGCCACCGCTAGGGATTTGTGTTGGTGTACGACAGTGTATCGTACTATCGTATAAGCCACACCGGCCACTCCCCTGAGAGCTAGAGAAGGCGGCTGAGCACCAATGACCAGTGCTGAGCCAAGGTGTTCGTTCAGGTCCACTGATGTTTGTCATTGGGAAATCAAACCCTAACCAAATGCACACAAATCCAATGTAAAAAGGGAACAGATATGAAGAGATTTAACACTACTTTTATGGATTCAAAATATGAATGGGAATCATGAAATAAATGATGCATCAAAAATGCCGAAAGCTACACAATCACCTATTATTCCAAAGACTCAAATCATTTACATTTTGAAATTTTCTAGATTGAAATGTCATCAATTGAAGGTCACTTTCCAGTACGGCACCCTGCAATAGTAGACCGAGGCCGCCCAAGACACCGCCCTCCGATTGACCGGTCCGCTCCCCCGATTGTAAACTGTCTGGATCTGGGGGCGGGACTGTGTTAGGGGTGGACAGTTTCCTGTACCGCTAAACTGATATCCGTCCTGTCGTGAGCCGACTGGTGGATGGGTGACGTCATAGGATCGAGTGCTGTGGGAGCATATACGGTCAAAGTGGTGGTAGAGGGGTGGGGTCGGTTGGAGACAGGTTGCCACATGGTATCGCTTGCTTGTCTCTGGGTGGCGCCTGTCGCCTGAAAACATTTTATTGCACTCGATTTGACATAAACTCTTACCGCTTGAAGATGCGATTTTGACAGTGAGTGAGTGAGTGAGTGAGTGAGTGAGTGAGTGAGTGAGTGAGAGGCGATCCCCTCACTCGCTCGTAATGTGACTTCAGTGTGGTGGAGCTCCCATCGCAATGCTTTCCATCTGAGCATCTTCAGGCAATTTGTCAAGCAGTGTTGTGTTGAATGCCGTATCGGTATTCGGAGCTCTTGAAGCGGCATTGAGTCTCGGGGCGCGGCAGAGAGCTGCTGATTTGGAGGCCGCGAGCCATTTATGCACCGCCAACACTCTGAGCTACCCAACAGAGACGCTGTTGTTTCACCCACCCCCGATCGATAACCACTAGAAGGTCAAATCAGAGCAGTCTCGTCTGGTTCCGGCTTAGGGAACCAGACGAGATCCTGGTCGGACTTTGGGCTGAATGCATGCATTGTTACTTATCGGGTCAAAAAAGCGGAACAGTTAAGCTTTCTAGTCCAATTGGGTACCTAAGCTGTTCATGAATTTTGACAGTTTCGCATGTGTTTGATAAATCAAGGCTGCATGCATGCACCATTTCCGCAATGGGTCCGCACGAAATGGCCTTCGTCAAGATCCGTCTGACTAATTTTCCAAATTCAATTTTGGTGGCGCGTGCTAACGGCACGATCATGCGATCCACCAGGTATCAATGATGGTGGACCAGCGTTCGTACTTTGACTGAATAGATAAACATTCGCAGTAGTTGACTTTCACTTCATTAGCCAGGTGGTGCTCCGGATCGCTACTTGCTACCTTACAGACCTAGGGTGCTACTGTACCTAACTCTGCCTTCTTCAGTGCGGACTATCGTGTCTCGCTCTGCCCAGGCTAGTGATGTCGTCCGCTCTACACCGGTCCTCGTTTCCTTTGATGTAACCGCGCCGTCTGTCAGCTCCATTCAGCTGAGACGGTATGTCGCCAACTCCCCACCCCCTACCAGCCCTAGCGGAGGCATCACACGCTGCCTCCAATCCCCTTCCCCTCCCCGTACCCACTCCTTCAATTCCTTCCACTAACTTTTTCCACCCCTCCCCTACCGTCTCCCTCTCGATCTGCCCCACTCCGCCCTCCCCAACTCCTCCGCCCACCCTCTCGGATCCCTGCATCCCTCCTCCGGTCAGTGCCCTTTCGCGACGACCGGCCACTTACCAACACCACGCCACCTCGGCGACCCCTGGCCGGCACTTAGGCCGGTGTCAGCCATCGTTCCGTGCTCGGTTCGCTCCAGATGGACGGACCTCTGAGATGGACTCCGCTTTAACTGCCCGACTGTAAGTGGCCTGCCTCTAGGCGCCGGTAGAATGGGCGATGGTGGAAGGGTCGTTTGTCCTGCCAAGGTGCTTGGGCTGGGAGGGATGCCGTCTCGCGTCCCGCGATGTTCACTTGGAGACAGTAGTAAACGGGGAATGGCTGCTGATAGTGGGCCCGTAGTGGTTTGGTCTCTAGGGGTTGGTCCGCATGCATTGTTCCACTGCAGCGGTCGAGTTTGTTGATATGATCAGCAATTGCTGACGCTACCGGTGGTGGGATATATAAGTATCGTAGTGGAAGGTTGCGCGCTCTGGGTGGCTTGACAGAAGCCCAACGCAGTTGTGGCCAAGAAGAGCGTCTCAGGCTCTATGGTAGGGTCCAATTTCGACTAACAAGGCCACCAGAAGTACTTAGATATGGGTCACATTTCAAACCAGGAAGACTCCTTCAATCACGGACATGGTTCAGCGTCCTGGGTTCCGCCCAAAGAAGGGGAAACTCGCGACATCTTCAGGTGTGTTCGATCGATTCTGTCATTGAACCGGTCTGGAGCAATCGATCAACTCGTTCATATGCGCCGACTGCACGACACGTATACGGGCCAGGCACTGGCGTGCTCCCTATCTGATGGCGCTAAGCTGGACAGAAATAGAAGTGTCCAACGAGTTGCTGGACGCCTCCGTCCTAGGTCGGCCATGAACTGTGGTTGTCGCAGGCGTTGATCAGTGATCGGTTCATCAGTCGACGACCTACGAAAAGATCGCAGTTGTGGGATTTTCATGGTGCGTTATCAGTCAGTGAGCTTCTCAGTCAATTAGTTAGCAGCCCGTCGGTCAATTCAGTTTAGAGATCTGCTGGCTCAGTCTAGTCGTTCTAATCTGGCAGTCTATTGTCTATGTCTATCAGCCTATACGTTTAGTCAGCCTTTAACTCGCGAGTTGCTGGGGGGGGGGGGCGTTAAACGCCCCCACTTTTTTCGCCGGGCCATAGCATAAAAACGGCGCGCCGCAGGCGCGCCAAATTTTGGGTACCTGTAGGGAATTGATTGAAGTTTATTGTGACAAAGTTTCAAAAAAATCGGCCGGAAAATTTTTGAGATATCGAGGTTTTAGTGACGTCATGATTTCTGAGTTTTCGACCAAAAACGGCATATGTTCAAAAAATCATATAAAATCACAGAATAGACATATAGACATGCCGTAAACGCCATTAGACTGCCAATACCATGGATAATCAAATAGCTATCTTCGATTATTGATTATCGTTCCGCATTTTCCAAAATCTTGAACTGAATCTTGGCAATTTCTCGTGACTACTTCACGACCATGATACATGAATTTCTTAAATTGAACTTTTTTAGCCAAACACGTACACATATGATAAAATAAATGTCACCATCGTGTTCTACGCCCCAAATTACCCATATAACATGTGTCACAGGCTGCGAATATCAGTTTTTATTTTCGGGGATATGTGCCTGCCCGGTTGACCTGACCTTGACCCTGACCTTTGCTTGACTGACCCCTGCATGGAGCTGACACTCTTGTAGGCCTTATATGATGGATTGTGCACCGTTTTGACAGAGTTTATGACGAGAGGCGCCCATTGCGAAGTCCTGAAGTCCATGCTACTGAAAGCCCGATTTCAGGTATTTGACCTGACCTTGACCTGACCTGTGACCTCAAAATTCAACTTTAAAGTACTCATCTGAAGCGTCTCGTCGCGTTCTTTCGTTTGCCGCCTCGTGCGTTTCGCTGCGCCTATTGGTTCTCGAGTTATCGGCTGGGGGCGTTTAACGCCCCCCCCCCCCCAGCAAACGGTGGGTGGCGAAATACCCCAGCAACTGCCGGGTTAACCCTCGCCCGCACATGCCATTTTCCCATCCTAGAACGCACATGGGGGGGGTGGTTGCCACCCCCCCGCGCCATTTCGTTCCTGTTGGAGATAGAGCTTAGCAGTAAAGACCAAAAAGATTCTTTGGGAAGAGACGAATCCAATGATACCCAGTTTTACCTTCTCAGGTCAGTCATTGACCTTCCAGGTCAGGTCAAACTAAAAAATGTTGCTGTTTGGGTCACCGTTGGATATCAAGTGCGCTGCTTATCAGATACCGATGACGATGCTGTTTTCTGGTGCCAAGCCAGCTAGAACCTCTTTGTCACACTATCCGACCAGAATTTTGCTGCTGAGGTCATTTCAGGTCAAGTTAGGTCAAGGTCAATTATATGTGTTTGTATGTCTGTGTGTGTCTGTGTGTATACTGATGTGTGCACCGATTGTTTTTGGGTCCATATCACATGAAATCATGATCTGAGAAGCTTTTACCAAAAATGCAGTCAAAAAACTTCACAAAAAGTAAATTCAGCTTGCCTAAAACGCAATTATCTTAGATGACCTAGGTTGACCTTGACCCTGACCTTGACCCCTGTACATCGTCGAACAACATGTTCCATGATAGGTGGGAGGTAAGACTGGCAAAAAAGGCCGAAATCAGGGTGTCAAAAGCTCACAACGCCCATGGCAAACGCAAGATGTTGAGAATTGGCCATTTTGGTCATGACATGACCTGAAAAACAAGGTCATATCTCCGAAACCAAAAATCACAGAAACTTGAAATTTTCAGTGGACATCAAGAAAGGATAGACGAGCAGCTATACGAAAAATCAGCCTTCTAGCTCTAAAAATGTTGAGTGCAGAGCAGAAAGACTGCCTGGGGGGGTGGCAACCACCCCCCCCCATGTGCGGGCGAGGGTTAATTAAATATGTCTGTTTGTCTAGCTGCTTGCCCGTCTTCTTGGCTGCCTATCCGTCCTTCTGCCTGTCCGTTTGTCTCTCTGCCTTCTTGGCTGCATCCCTGCTCGTCTGTCTGCCTTCTTGCCTGCCCGCCTACCTGCTCACCTGCCTACCCGCCTGCCTACCAGTCTGCCCAAATACCCGTCTGCCTTCTTGCGATCCCCCGCCTGTCTGCCTGTCTGTCGGTGTGTGGCGGCTAGTTCAGCAGGTCCATGCTGGGACCAGGTAAATACCTGTGGCCGTCTGGCTGTCAACAGATCCGGCCCGCAGTCAGCTCTTCATTAGAGACAGGCCGTTTGACGAGGCCGCTGGGGGAGCGCCCCCCCCTCATGCCACTGTTGCTAAGTGGCCATTGCCAAAAGGCGATGTATTGGAAGACGTGCCGAAAACAGTGAGATTATTAAGCACTCAGGAGTATTTGTCACTAAGCTATGCTGGATGTGGGAACAGTACTTGGGAGAGAGTCGCCTTGAAAGGTCTAACCCATACAGAAGCTGTTACGTAAATTTTGAAAGGCACGTTTGTTGGGCAAGCCATTGCAGCGATTGGTGTAAGTACAGTTTGTTCACTTAATCCAACAGTCACAACTTATTCTAATCGGAGCTGGAACGCTAGGCTGATACCAGCACGTCTAAGCTTCCGATTTTTAAAATGCCGCATTCAGACCTTGCGGTGTGATTGAGGTCAGATTGAGGTTGCATAACAAGAGAAAGATAGGGTGAGATACAGAGGCACAGGCAGAGACAGATACATAAACAAAATTATAGACCAAGCAAAACAGAGTAGGAGACAAACAGAGCTGGTTTTAGTTCCTGTTCCAATCGAAATTGAGGGACCCTCTCCTCTCTAGGTCAGCTGACTTATATGAAACCTGCGTGCCCACTCCTTTGGACCTGGAGGCTCTCATCTATGATCCTACTTCCGCCATCAATGGTCCACAGGAACCCTCTCATATACAGCCCAACTCCAAGGAGTGGCCCCGGTCACCACCCTAACCAGACCGACCTGCCAGTGTCAGCGGGGAGTGGCCAAACCCTGCCGACCGTCTAGCTGCTGACAGCTAGCAGAGTTTTTACCGGGAGGCACGCCAGGGTGGCGCCCCGACTGGGTTTGGTTCTCAGACAGGGCGAGGCAGCTGTTCGACCTGAGCGGTTGTTTGCGGGTGTCGGTTTGAGTTTGGTTCTGGAGCCGAGCTGGTTCGATTGATATGAGGGATGGGGCTTATGTGCAAAGTCGAAGGAAGCAGATACTTTTGGCCAGATGATGAAATGTTCGCAAGATTACATTCCTTGTAAGCTGAAATGTTTTTGTTAACTAACCGATATTTTTACCAAATTTCGAAATAAATCAATACCAGTCAAATTTCACTAGCTGTCCATCAGTTCTAGTGAAAACATTTTAGCAGCTTACCTGTAAGAGTCGGTTCTCCCGGTCTGACAGTTCTGTCCCTGCTCCGTACTCCGTGCTGATCCGCCAAGGCCTCTCGAGTCTCGGCTCTCTCGACCTCACCGCCCCCACATCACTCTGATCGTCGTATCACGTCGACCGGAAGTGTCCCGACGGCTCTGTCGCCCCCGCAGCCGCCGGGCCACGGAGCGGAACGTACACACAGGAGCTGCGGAAGCTCACTGCGGAAGCTTCAGATTGTAGGTGTGTGATGGCCGTGCCCAGGCGTTAATATGAGCTTGTGGGCGTCGGACGCGGGTTTAGAAAGAGGGTGTTAGACGCCGGTGTATCGTTTTTCAGATTTGACGTTATGTACATAGACATGAGAAAGAAGTTTGACTGCCATCGGGTAAATTAGGAGGTGCTCGTGCGAGTAGTCCGTTTGTCCCCTCATCGACCCTCCCCTCTGATGTTTTCCTCTCCCCTTTGCGACTACTCTATCCTGCTGTCCAAAATTGCGCGTGCAAGTTCGACTTTGCAACCTATACCATGTTTCCTGGTTAATCTCAGTGTGGACAACAAAAAGGGCTCTTCGCCAGACTTTCCTCAGTGATGTCCTGTCACTCAGAGACCAAACTACTCTGTCGGAAATCGTCAAACTCTATAAATCCGGCCACGATTTGGGCCAGGTGTCCTTGAGAGGCGCTACTGAGCTGATTCTTTGTATGACAACTGACGATTGTATAGGTTTTCACCGGCAGACAATCGCCAAATACGCCTACCAACTCGGTATGCCTCGACAGTAAAGATCCAAATCCGTCCTAGTTTGGTCACAGTACTGACCACTTCAGATGCTGAAGTGGCTTACAAGATCCCAGCGCTGCATACATATGTCCTCAGTGCATCGCATATGTCTCGAAAGCGTCACATATGTACCGGGCGCGTCACATATGTTTCGGCGCATCACTGTGGTGTCGCAAGACTCCCGAGAATGGCCACGTGAGTGGGGCCATCCGCTGTTTCTAAAGAAGGTACTGTGAGGAGACTGACACCTTGCACGTGCCGCTACTTGTGATTGTGGTTGATAATCTAGATGGCGCGTGTCTTAGTCACAAGCTCAGATGAAGCTGCTGCAAAAGCTGCATACCTATATCCAACCCTTAAATTCTGTCCCAAGAGCTACTGCTGAAATTGAACAGTGCACCCTTCCTGAGTACGACGGTTGGTGCATTCTTCAACCAGTAGTCGAGAATTATATAAAGCACTTTGAGTGAGCGGATGCAGCGATAAGCACGTCAGATGCTTGATGAAAGTCATCGATAACGCACTCAATATGAGTGACAGTCACGATCTAACTGCATAGCAGAAGTCCAATATATGCTCTTAACCTGTCTCGCAGACCAACGCGTCTTCAGGCTGGGTTCAATGCCTTGCAGACTCAGACTAAACGCGGCTACCACATAGTCGAGCTAGTTGATAATTTTTACCCCGGGTGACATCACAAAGACGCGCGACGATTCTTAAATCCTGTACAGGCTGTGCGGCACCCTTGACGGAATGAACCACAAAAAGTTTGCCAGACGGGTGGCTCATTTTATAGCTGTAGATAATTAGCGAGCGGAGAATTTTACGTCACGATCAAACGCGCCATTTTCTGCGTTCACTTCAAACAAACGCATAAATCACCAATCGCTTTTGACGACGGCGGCTCTTGGCCTTCACGATCGGCGTCTTTATGAAGTCGGCGTGGGGCGGGCGGGGCGCTGATGATAGTTCCAGCACCATCCACATCTCACGATCATTTCAGTTTGATCGGGCACCACGCCGGCCGTCAGCCGTGGATTTACATACGGTTCGACGGATACCGTATCTCGATGAGGCATAACTCACACTTTAGTAGCTACGGAGTACGCCTCAGGGTGGGCTGGAGGCACAGTTGTGCAATGAACGTCGTTTGAAGGCGACGGTGGAACAGTACCGTCTATCGCCTCCGAGAGACGCGCAGACAAGATTGAGACGCCATGGAGTCGTTCATGAAACGCCCATGAGACGGCAGGCGTCACTATACATAGTCGGGCGAGCGAGGTGTTCAAACGGCGCTGTGTATCCTGCGAACAGTGTTTATGACCAATCACGTTTGTTAGGCTGTCGGCAGCACACACACACACACTCCGGTGAATACACACCCAGAGTGGAAAACAAACCGAAGGCGCCGCGCCGCCAAGGTCGAGGCGACGGAAGTTAGACGCACGTGCCGCCCTCGGGGCTTTGGTAGTCAGATAAAAGAGCGGCCCAGAATGTGAATACCTTTTCCATTTTCAAAACAGAAAAGTGTTTCTAAGTGAAGGTTGGATAGATGCGTGCATGCAGTGGAAAGCTGAATACTTTGAAATATAAGTGCAAATGAAGTGTCCTCTCATCTGCAAAGACATTGGGGCAATCTATTTTGTTGAATTGCTCGTTTTTTTTTTTCCTAAATACCGGCTGTCGAAATGCGTGCGTCGCATTGATAATGATCACCCTTGTTATTGAGCAATAAGCATTCCATCTTTTCACATTGCATTTCCCTTCTTTTTTATCTCACCCTGCCTCGCCCTGCCTTTCCCTTGGGGCATTCGACGAACCTTCCCTGCGTCAGCCATGCCCTCCATTCATTCCTCGAACAATCTAATCGGGCTTACTTACGCCACCCCTCAAATCAACGGCACTTTTTGTCCACGCTCGCAAAAACTCCTGATGACCACCTTCCCGTCGGTTTTATGTTACCCGATTGCGCGGTCGGGTCAGGTCAGGTCAGTCAGCACGCAGCTCATTGTCCCCGGTTTGCGATGAGCGGGTCCTCGGTAGCAGTAGTATAATTTCGCAGAGGTCAAAGGTCGTGACCTCGGGTCAGCAGCGTAAAGACTCAGAAGAAACTTGCAGACCAGGATCCAGCGCCCAGCACAAACTGCCCGGCAGTAAAGGTTACGACGCTCCGAATTACGGCCTATTCGAGCCGTTCCCCGTTACCTATTGTTCGTCGCTTGAGTCGGCGAGGCCTTCACGGTCAAGTGGACTATTTGTTACAGTTTGCGACCGACTGAAAGGCGGCTGATTCAGTCGTGAAATAGGGGGTGTTCGAGCCTGCTTATTCTGGGGTCGCCCGGTGAGCTGGGTGCAGCTACGTCACAACTCACCAAGAGGAAGTTCGCTTATTAGATGATCCGTTAGACAGCTTTGCATTGGCCTACTGCGGGTAACTATTGGTTGGTCTAACAAGCATTCTTTCAATTCGCAAACATAAGCCAGTCACAGGTCAAACAGGCATGAAGAACTGACAGTAACTCTCCCTGGAAGTATACAGCTCAGGAGCATTGCGGAGCGTTGGTTCCTAGGCTAGTCTCGGGCACCGGTACCGGGCGTCGGTACGGGGCGTCGGTACGGAGCGCCGGTCGGTGCCCGGGCGCCTCGTGGGGCGCCCCGCCGGGCGCCGCCAGGTAACGGCGGTCCGGTTCATTAGAGAGGCTCAATTAGTGAACGTTTACCGCGGCCGAGTCAGGGGGAGGTCAATGCTGCCAGCTGAAACAGCGAGCGGCTGGCCATGGCTGAAAGGTGTGTGCCTGTTGACTGTTGAGTCTATTCTGCAAACTCCTCGAACTAGAAAGGGACGGTTTTGCCACATGTGTACTGTGCATTATGCAATCCTCTGAGCTACAAACCTGCTCCTTCCCTGGGGTATTGTACCGATTGGTGTGCGAAGGAGTGTCGTTTCGAGGGACTCACTCCCCTATTCGTTCCCAGCGACTGATCTCTATCGAATGGTTTAAGTCCTTTATGGTATCAGGGGAAGGGGTCACGGCGCACTCTAAAGCACAGAGCTCTCTGTGAGGAGAGGGTACTAAAAATTGATCTGTGCGCCAGCCGTTTTACGACCCAGACCTCATTCAATCAGTATCATACGTAGCCAACAATCATACGAAAGGACATATGGGATCACTTGACGCTCATGCAAGTCAGGGCTGACGACATAAACATGCTTTACAATGCATGGCTGTATGGTCCGTCTTTCAAAGAAGGCTTAGCGCAGTCACAGATGGATCGTATTTTCTCAGTCGGCCTTCTGAGAACGGTAGATCCATAAGCGAAAGTGATTGGTAGGGTGACGGCGGTTCTTTCATTTCTGACCTGAATAGCTTTTTGTATGCGTCATGAATAAATGCGCTACCGACGTGTGTGACCCATTACAGCCATATGCAGCCCGAATTCGGTTTACAGCTATCGTGAGGCTGTAAAATTAGCCTTAGCTGATAGTCCAGTGGTACTGAGAATTCTGATCAGCTCATCTGAGAATCTTTCGGATGCTGTTCGCGATATCAACTGCGTTTCAGACGAGACTTGCGACTTATATGTAGATACTGGTGCGAACATCCTTCCTCAATAGTCTCAAACGAAGCCTTACCCTGGGAGCCGGGCTAATCTAGAGACTCTGCACTAACCGAATACATGTGCCACTGATCCCATAGTGGGAGTGACTTCAGCCGGAAACGTCGCTCAAACAGCCAATCAGAGGTTTGTCAATGGACATCGCTGGAATAACGACCAAAGAACAATGGTGCCGCCTGACGTAGACTGTTGTGACGGCCGGATCTGCTGTCATGAACTCATGGACAGCTCCCTTCCCCACCCGCCCGTCTTTCATTCAGAGACGATGTTATTGGACAGGTGTGCACTAGGTAGAACCCACAGAAACTTGAGGTTTTTGTTGCATTAGCGATATCAGTTTGGGGATTGGATGTTGCAAAATGTCCCTTTGATCAGCCGCCCATGTGATATTCGTTGAATGACCGGGTGAATAGGCACAAGATATTATAACGTACATACGCATCAACTGCAATTCAGTTCCGGCAGAATCAACTGCTTTCCATAATTTCAATATCACACCGCTTTCTGATCTGAAGATACACAGTAAATAGTCGCTGAAAGCAGACCTACCATCCAGTTCCTCGAACTGAACTGTTCTGCCACACACAGAGCTGTTAGAAACTCATTGTCTTCAATGATTGCATGCTAGACTGCTTCTGGTTCAATCGCTGAAACAAAACAGATCTAGTAAATCTTCCCTCATGAGGTAGCAGGAAAGCTTGATTCTCTGTCTGCTATGTTTATGTGAAACTGTTTAGCCTCCTCCATTGAACCATGAGTCTGTAAACATATAAAACAATTTATCTCGCTTTTCTCCCTCGCATACAACCTCTCTCTCTCTCTCTCTCTCTCTCTCTCTCTCTCTCTCTCTCTCTCTCTCTCTCTCTCTCTCTCTCTCTCTCTCTCTCTCTCTCTCTCTCTCTCTCTCTCTCTCTCTCTCTCTCTCTCTCCCTCTCTCCCTCTCTCCCTCTCTCTCTCTCTCTCTCTCTCTCTCTCTCTCTCTTCTTCTCTCTCCTCACCTCCTCTCCTTCCCCCCACAATAAATCCCCCCACCCAACTCACCAGTTCTTCAGCTCACGATGACCACTGTAACGGGCGAATCCGGCGCGCGTCCGGACGACCCCGCAAGCTATTCTCTTGATGGACGGGATGGCAAACCGCAATAATAGCAGCCCTGTAACGCCGCAGGGTCGGCCGCACCTGCTGGAAATGCTCGGCGGTCAGTGCTACAGGCACGGCAGGGACTTGTGAGATGATGTCACAGTAGGTGCATGGTTAGCTTATTGCGTGGAGGGTGCGGGAAGGTTTGAGTGTTAGTGGCCTAGTCGGTGCTGCAGTCACCGGGGAATTAGGGATAGTTTTCTAGCCACACATGCAGTCACTGAGTTTGGTGTTCGACACATGCATGCGTTGCAGTCATCAGATATGTGGGCATTTTGCTACTGCAGTTACTGGTATTATTAGAATGTGAAGAAATCGAGTGATGCTGCAAATACAGGGGCATATTTGTTTATTTTTGGGTGGCTGGCTGCAGGGCGTTCATGCAGCAAAGTTGTTATGATTACACAATCTGCCTCACTAGCTTATTCTCTACAATGTGCTTACGTAACACGTAACATTTAAAACACATGATCGTGCAAAGACACGGGCTGCCAGCATTCGTCAGTTGCTTATCAGAATGAGTGCATCAACTTTTAGGTACACCATCCAAATTATTTATAGTGGCTCATAAAAACAAAATTGTGAGAACGAGGAACAAGACCATTATAAATGACCAAGGATTTAAGGGAACCTTGAACATTCTGAGTAATACATTTGAAGCCGATTAACCCACTGTCTCTCATATCTCAAATCACACAATCACGATTGGAATACGTGAATGTCAAAACGTGAATGTCAAAACGTGAATGCACATGATTGAAGTTCTAGAAATCGCTTACGGTCCTAAGTGGGACAACCGGCTGTTTGTCTTGGATCGGCAACCTTGAAGCAGCGGCGAGATATTCCGATTCTGAACTGGCGGGCCTCTCCTTTATTGTCTGGCATCAAAGCATCGCGCGCCAGGCCAATGCTGGGCCACGGGCTGAAGTGACATCAGACGAGATCAGGCGGTATTAGACGGGAGTGGGAGGGTACTAGGTCCGTCACGGAAAAAAACGTCACGGATGAGTCCTCTGTCCTGTCACGGATGGTAAAAGGTCATGTGACGTTTGTCTCATGTCACAGAGGCCCCACGCTACGGTCGGGGGAAATCGTGACAGGTCATGTCAAGGTTTTGTCATGTCAATGCCAGGTCGTATCGTGGCTGCATTATATCACGGCTAGGTCATGTCACTCTTCCTGACGTCAAAAGTTGACGTTCTTTGACCACGAATGACGTCATTTCCTGGCCTGAGATGTAAGCTGTAATGAAAATATGTCTGCCATAGCGTGTTTGGAAGTGAAACGTGTTGGACTTATGCTAACCTAAGTCAGCTTCAAGCTATCAGTTTCAGCTCTGAGCTCACGCTATTTCGCGAAGTACAGACGAATGTTTATGAGCGCCATATATCTACCTTTTTAGGGAATGCTCAAATGCTCGGTATTGTAGCATCTTGCTTTCAACTAAGATCGATTTGTATTCATGCCTTCGTGAGAAAATCGGATTTTCAGCCAGCTAGACATTCATTTTATGGGAAACTATGTTACTCTTGGCCCATTCATTTAATTCTTCCGTGGTGACTCACCAGCATTATTATTCTGGTCTTTCATTTCCCATTCCTTTGGGTCTATGTCAGACTGGCTACCCTCCCTGTCATTTTCAATTCCTTCAGCATGAATGTAGAACTTGGCTGGCTGCTGTCGTCCTTGCCATTTCCATTTCCGAGAGTCGTATGAGGGGCTAGCCACATTTTTACAGCCGAGCCCCGCAGTCACGTTTCGGAGCTAACCGAAGGGCGGGGAGCGCTCTGCCTGCTCCGTTCGTGATAAGAAGCTCTGGTGGTGGCGACAACACCCACCATGGCAGCGGTAATAACACCCTATATCACGGAAATCCCGGTAAGATGTCCCGACTTCCCGATGGTAAATTACACCGTTTCTGGGTGTAGGCGGAGGGTATTGACAGGTTTGTATTTGTCTTAGGCGCAATGTAGCTGCCGATTCAGGGCATCGAACAGCAACGCCCGTGACCGGTAGGAGTGCTAGGATGTGAGTCACCCAGAGGTCATGACTGTTGGATCGTGATTCCCATACCCATGACCCGTAGGTGGAAAACACAGTCCACCTTACCACGGCCTACTCCTCTCCTAGAGACCATGGCTGAACAGTCAAATATGGACACGTTTCCTTCGTCCGTGACCAAAACACCCACCAGTTTGGTGTGATTTGGTGTGTTGAGCCTTTGTTTATGCTTGAAAATATGCATGCATGTCTTGTAGCTATCGTGTTGTTTGTCGATGGAATACAGATTCTGAGCTGTTTCACCTAAACTGACTAAAAGAGCTCACGAGCTTTCCATAAAAAGAAAATATTTTTACATGCAAGGGCTAATTAACGACCCCGCGATGTCCAAAGTTTTTCTATCTTTTTCTTTTGATCAACTCCACCCTCCTTGGTCCTCCACCCCCCTCCCCTCCCGCAGCCTCCATCTGTGTTACCGTCTCGATCTTTCCTACCGCAGAACGTGCCGCCCTTTTGTGAGCTTCTTGATGACAGCGCTATTCCTTCAGCCGGTCACAAAATCACAGCGATCTCCTCACTTCAGTCGCCGACCTCTTGGGCTTGCAACACACCAGTAACGGACACATGCGCAATACTGTGCACGACAAACCTTGCAGAAGTCTGTCTAGGAGCTGTAGAAGAGCGGTTTGTCCTCTGGCGACATCCCCAGCTCACAGAATCATCGCGTGAAGGCCACGGCAGGGACGACACAGGAAGCTCATCTCTCGCAGTTGACTTTGAACAAAAGCGGCGTCACGATCCCACTAATTGCAGCGAATGTGATAGAAATGGGTCCGATTTTGCGCTGGACAGCCCCTGGATGCTATTACACCAGTCATTACGGAGCACAAAAGGTGCCTCTGGGGCCGTTCCTGCAATTCAGCACAAGTAGATTGCTCGGGCCCACCAACAAAGGTTGCTTGGTTGGCGGCGGACGCGGCAGGGTCCGTGAACTCGTCTGAAGTTGCGGCCGCTCAGGGCCTCCTGCTGGACAGTTTGGTACGTCCGTACCACCCTGGTTACTAAAAACACGCTATGTTCATGTCCGCAAATCGGTTTACTTTGCGGTTGGAAAACGAGAAAGCCTTGAGAGCTTGG
>NW_024883999.1:0-31800 GCF_019059575.1 Amphibalanus amphitrite | reverse complement strand
TCGCTATCTTGCTTCGTTCTCGGATCTCAGGGGGGCGGTCATCCGCCCCCCCCCCCCGTCGGTACTAAGTTGGCGCAGACCCCCGTCGGTGCGCGGGTTAACACATTAGGTTAATTTTTAACTTCAATGTTGAATGTTAAAATTTTGATCCGTTTTGATCCGGGTTCAACCTTCAATTCCCAAATCCGGCCCGCCCATATCCGTTCTTTTTTAACAAATTTAGAATCCAATCCTATCCGGTCCGCGGATTTATCCGTGGATAACGGATTTATCCGGCCCATGAAGTGCTCTATTGTCCACCGATCAGAGCAGAAAAGCATTTGGAACTCACTCTTGTATCCGAGATTTCGAAGTTATGCTATAGCATAACTGTGCCACCTTCGTATATACGACGGCGGCGCAACGTATCGACATAAAGTCAACAAAACGTAAAATGACGGACCTTCCGGCAACCTTGCTGACGCACGCTTGTAACGTTGCCATAGCGACCTGACAACGTTGTATACCATAACTTACCGAAATGCAACGTTTTGACAACGTTGTACCAACGACATCCGTGAGCTAGGCAGGACCCTGAAACCTAATGACGACTTCACTGTACCAAGTTCTAGCAGCGTCCAATTTTTACGACCTTTGGGTCATTGACCTGACCTGGAAGATCAACCAATGACCTAGGACAAATTTGTGTAGAATCGGCTTCCTCTGGACACATACAATATGCTCGTTTTTTTTTTGCGAAGCTTTATTTTCGTTAGCAAAGTATCGCTATCCAACATTGTTATCTGCCGTTATCGACCGTTAATCTACTGGATATTGCCGAAAAACGGTTATGGGCAGATTCTGCCCCCCCCCCCCCACCCCCACCGGCGAGGGTCAGCGTAGCAAAATAACGCATGAAAAAAAAACGATAGAACTTGCATGTATTTATTGTGAGCAATCTCAAGCAGCAAAAGCATTCTCATGCGAGTGAAGTGTAGAACTCTTGTCCTGTAAGAAAGCAAAAAAAAAAAAAAAACGCGTAGCTCATTTACCTTTCTCTGATACAGGTGCCCTAAAAGTATGTTTGCATACTTTCGCGCTCATACATCATTCACAAATTTGTAGACAATGTGAAAAAAAAAAACACTTATCCCTTATCCCTATAGCCGTACACAACATCGGCACTTAGCCATTAATTACACTTGTTTCTCACGTCAAACAGTTTCTATTACACTTGTTTCTCACGTCAACCAGTTTCTATCACATTTACACCCAGAAGCAAATTTCACAGCACACACCATGTGAATGCACAGTCTCTCACAAAAGTACCGATACACAGACAATGTGAGGGGCGGTGAACCACCGGCTACACTCGCCCCGCCCCCCCCCCCCCCCCGCCATCGTCACCCATCCCCAGGTCAGGGGGTTCGGTGGCCCTCAAACTTGGCAGTCCTCCCTCGGTCGGGTTTGTTGACACCGCCGCTCGGTGTATCGCTACGAGACACTGAGCGCACTAATAACTCTTCAGTTTTCACAGGCGTCGTTCGAAAGGTAAAGGACATATGGTGCGTTCATTCTAACGATTCCGTAGAGCAGGGTGCTCTAACGGATAAGGCTGGATAAGGCAACATGATCATCTAACTGTGCATCTTATCCATATTTTTATTCCCTAAGCCACACAATCTCTAATATTGCTCACATCATTTGAATGATTTTCACCGAACTATCACGTCATTGTTTCTCATCATACATGATACAGGAAACACATAAGCAGAAGCAGCATAGTAAGAACAAGCAGACATTGTGTTCGACCCCACCGTGTCCACCTGGTGCACGCTGGTGCTGAAGGAGCGCAGCTTCACCAGCTCCCAGTTGGTGATAAAGCCCGGCAGACTGTCGTCCCATTTGTCCGTCACCTCGGCGTCTTGTGATGAGCCAATCAGAAGGGAAACGAGCCTGCCGGACGAGGTAGGTATGACGTCATTACTACGACTATTAGTTTGGACTATAAGTAATGCCGTATTGCCGCATTCTTTTGTTAGCTTATATAGAAATACATTTTTAAATAAGTATGTCTTGAAAAAAAAAACAAGCTAACCTAACCTTACTTGTCCAAGCAGTATTGTTGACAATTTGTAATAAGAACATTCTCCTTTCACAGTGGATTGTCACATAGGCGCTCTCTCACGTGGGAACGTGAGGCGCACAGTGACGTCAGCAGAGGAATTAATGGAGTATGAAAATAAGTGACGTCATCACAGGTCTCCAATGACATCTATAGAATGCAGTTTGGGGTATATACAAGTGACAAGAACAGACAAAATGACAAAACAGTGATGTCACTGAGACGTGGAACAAAGTGACGTCACGGGAGTAGTACGGTAAGGCATCTCATCTCGGGCAGTGACCTTCAAATCCACCGCTAAATTGTCAGAACTCAGACTTCAGAGTGTTCTATTTGTTCGCACTACTTTCGCCTTTCTAAGATATTGGTCGCAACGACTCATCGCTGAGGTGCGTGCTAATTGATGACAAAATGTTGTGATGTTAAATGTTCTACCCTCTGCCGTTGCCGTGTCATACTGATATCGCATGGTGAGGATACGATGGTGATGCCACCTAGTTTGGAAAGTGCTGCCACCTGGTGTACTCACCGAGAATGATCACCGCTGATACCGCTGTAGGTGTCTGCGAGTTGTTACAAGTGATGATCGTATCTAGTGTTTGGGGTCCCTCACAACCTTGATGTTGCCGGTCTGAGACGGTATGCTCAGCCTGTCATAAACGGCTCCTGCGGATAAGACAACGAAAGAGAGGTTACACATAACATCTCATACACAATGAGGAAAATTCTTTTCATGGTTCAAAATAAGTACGAAGTACGAACCAGTATAACGCCTTTTGGGGCGACTAACGGAGCGAGCGAGAGGGTGAGCCTTGCACGTGCGAAATTTCGAGGGGGTACCTCCAACTGACTTGTGCACGGCACCCTACTAACTGGTCTCTAGCGATGTGCCAAATTTGAGCACAATCGGCCCAGCCGTTCTCGAGATCTGGAAGCGGCACCCTGCACGTGCGCACGTGCAAAATGGGTCCCAACTGACCTTTGCACGGCACCCTACTAACTGGTCCCTTACCGTGTACCAAATTTGAGCGCCATCGGTTCAGCCGTTCCCGAGATCTGGAAACGACCCCTTGCACGTGCGCACGTGCAGCAGCACCCCAACTCTGGCACGTGGATATGCAGTGCCTAGTGGGTGCCTACCTACATGCCAACTTTCAGCGCAATCAGCCAAGTAGTTACCGAGATATTGCAACAATTACAAAACTGACACCTCTTCGTTTTGCACGTGGCACGTGCATAAGGGGTCACCCACATGCATCGGGAATAGTCCAATACTTGGTAGAAGGAATGAAGCTACCCTACAAAAATTACCGCATGTAAATCGGTCAAGTGGCTGTATTGTATATTGTATTGTATTGTATTTACATTTAAGAGCGATCCACATACAAAGTGCGTGGCGATTACTGCTCGTGGCGGCTGCTGAGATATAAGCCTCGCAAAAGCGTCCGCACGGCCGGCCGGCCGGCCGGCCGGCCGCTCATACTCAGAAATTTCCGTTAATCTAAGGAAAGACTACGCTCGCTTCGCTCGCTCCGTAACAAAAGTTTTGTTTGACGTGATATGATTTAACACATCACCAATTTTGGACTTCTGACGTGACGCCTCAGAATGGCAAAAAACAGCACGGGTGAGCACATACTGTCTCATGCAGTAACTAAATGCAAAAGTAGGTACAGCTATATCAACCAGACACAAATGGTCATGCTGGATAGGTTCATTTATTTTCACAAGTCCGACACCAGTCTGAGTCACAAAACTGGTTTGTGGTATATATCTGCGTAAGCCCAATTCAGCACCAAAGACATGTAACAATGACAGTACCTACGTGAACTCTATGTAGTTACGTCCCGGGTAACCACATGAATATGGTAGTTCCAATCACACAACTGCACACTGTATGTAGTACCTTATACACAGAGTTGCACAAAAAACAGTGAAGACCACAATACGGTGAAAATGTCCATAACACCAATTCATACCACACACCGCGTCAGAGCCCAAGCCAAAAGCCATACCAATTACCTACCTAAATATGAGTGACGTCATCTTACTATACTGGCTAACCTTTCAATAGGTATCAGCTAGTGATTGGTGTGTTCATATTCTAACAGCCACTCACGCCACACATAAGGGTAGTCACATATCTAGTAATATGAATAACATCACTACCTATACTGTTTATATCAATTGTGACGTCACATCAGCGTCATGTGTTCATCTCGACTCGACCCGTTGAGAGAGTGAACGACAGCGGCTCCGAGAGGCCGGTGGCGCCGAGCAGTCTGTTTGGGACTGATCAGAGGCGCTGGGCGGCTCCGTCACTTACCTGGGACCTGGAACTCCAGTGTCCTCGGCTTGCCGTCATCTCCTTTCCCCAGGTCTACCCGGACCAGGGCGTCCAGGACCGACTGACTGAGCTCCTCCGTTGTGTCAAGAATCAGACACTTCAGTCTCCGACAGGTAACCACCAGTCTGCAACAGAACGGGACACAGGCCAGTCAGCGACACCAGCCGGCCGACCGGCCGTCTGGAAGGGACGGGTCCGGTCTCCACAGGGCCACAAGTCCAGTCCGGTCCGGCCCCGATGCCGTGCGTCAGCTAATAGCTATAGTGATTGCAAACTACTATGGGTCTGTATGCTCGTTATAGTGACAATAGCCGTTTTCACGACGGGCTATCCGGCGAATGCACCTGGTTTGACCAAATATGCAACTAATCTCTTTATCAGCGAATATCTTCATGTTATCAGTGTTTAAATTGATAATACTCTCTGATAATATAACAAAGCAGGCATATAAGCAATTAGGACAACCCTAGCTGATAGCTGCTAACAGACACACTAAGCCTAATTTGACCAAATCTGCACCTAATATGCACCAAATGTGCACCAAATGTGTACCAGATGATGGCCGCCATGACAAGTAAAACGGCTAATACATACCAATACCAAGGCTCGAAGCACAATGTATTGTAACAGTGAACACACTACATACACATGCAGACAAGCGGTAGCATGCATTGGTCCCGTCTAGCTAGTTCTGAGTCTGGTGTGGTCTGGTTCTGGTCTAGGTCTGGTCTGGGTCTGGTCTGGGTCTGGTCTGGGTCTGGTCTGGTCTGGGTCTGGTCTGGGTCTGGTCTGGGTCTGGTCTGGGTCTGGTCTGGGTCTGGTCTGGGTCTGGTCTGGGTCTGGTCTGGGTCTGGTCTGGGTCTGGTCTGGGTCTGGTCTGGGTCTGGTCTAGGTCTAGTCTGGGTCTGGTCTGAGTGAACAGCTAACTGACCTGCTGACCGCTGTGACCGGTATATCCGTACAGAGTACACTGGGCGTTCCCAGCTGCATTAAACGTAGCTGGGAGCAGCCGTGGAGGGCGGCCAGTGAGGCGTCAGTGATGGCGCCGGACAGAGTGCCGCTAAGTGTGACGTCTTTCAGGCCGGTGAGGGCGGACAGCAGCCTCTGCAGGGCCCCGGCAGTGACACGCGGGCAGTCTGGGAAACACAGTCACATACAGACATGGTAGGTGAATGGTGTGGGAACTGCTACGCTACTCGCTAGCACGTGCTGAGACATAGCCAGGTATGACACTACATGCTGCATTCGAGCTGACTGTTAATAGCACGAGCAGTATATAGTGATAATGAACACATTTAATATTATTTGTATGTATATTTGTGTATATGTAAGTACGTATGCATGTATGTATGTATGTACAGTTTATGTATGTATCTGCAAAGAAGTAGCTATACACGCATGCATGTATACCTATATGTATATGCATTCTGTGTACAAGTAATGATGCCTACTAATGAAGAGCTGCCAAGCAGACAATGAAACAACACATCCACATAACTGGTGATTGGTGATTGGTTATGCATTTATATGGAGCACTCACCACAGGTCGCCAACACCATGTTGGCGACAACACTTCCACACACCCCACGGAAATGAATACCTATCGACGCATCCGGCATATCCGTCATTTACATACATATAATATACCAAATATACCAGCAAAAAGTATCTGACATGACTTTTACTCTTATCACAGTTCGTGCTTCACCTCTCCCCGAACGGTGTTGCCGTGCTTAGTTGGTATATGGTGTTCGTCAGTATACCCAACCACACATAACGATAACCTGTCCGTGTCACCGCCACTCACTGAACATATTCAGCCCGGTAACCCGTGATCCCAGCTCCTTGGCTAGCTGGTCGATGACGTCATCTCCCGCCTGTATTATGACGACCACCAGCCTATGGTCTGGTGGTCGTCTTACCAGAGTCTGCGGCTCCCCCGTCTCCCCCGGTCCTGTCGGAGGGAGAGCTGTGTCAGCTGACTGCAGTCGGACGGAGCTGCTGCCGGGTTGGGAGGTGACTGACATTATGGTGTCAAACACAGACACGGCCGACACTGACACCGACACAGGAGAATCGTCACTGATGGAAATGAAACGGGCAATGTCTGTATACAGGCACACATCTTCGTATAGCTTGATAGATCCCAATTTATGTCAAAATATATATGTAGGTATTGAGCGCTCTTGGTGATATTTCAAAACTATCTGCATCATGAGAACACGTTACCAGGGTTAGCATAATGTATTGATCTATTTCCAATAATATGTTTTGAAGCAAGTTTTCATTCTTTATAAATAATCTTAACCCGGCAGGCGGTGGGCCTACCAGCCACCTTCCGCGCGGTGGGGGGGGGCATTTTTTTTGCCCCCCAGTATCTCCGAAACTACTGGACGGATCCGGAAAATTCAAACGGCGTTCGATAGCCCTGTCAAATTTGTCGAGGGAAACCAAATTTCATTGACCTCGGGGTCACCGATGACGTCACAGGTCAGGTCAAAGATAAAATGTTTCACCGTTCACGGGCTTCTAGGGAAAGCGCTATAACACCGAGTAAAACGCATTTTGTCGAAAATCAGCGATAAGGCGTCAGTTGTCTAGTACATATGTTGCTATTAGAGGTCACTGATCATACCAGGTCAGGTCACAGGTCAGGTCACCAAAGGTCACCAAGGGTCACCACATGAGCCCAACTTTACTAAGGTTATGCGATGCATGTTTTATGGCCAGTTTTTTTATTTCCAACTCAATGGTGTTGGTTATAAAACCACCAGGTACGGTTTAGGTCACTTTCTGGTGGAGGTCAGGTCAAGGTCAGGTCAAAAAAGGTCAAATTTCAAAGTTGATATTTTTGCATAAAATAGGTATCGATTCGATGCAGCTCGTCACGGGGAGTCTAATGGTGGTCTTTGTTTTGCGCTACGAGGTCTAGAATTGCTAAAAATTGAGTTTGAAAATTTGAAGTCATCAATTTTGAACAGTTTTTTCGCTATAACTTGGCCAAAAAACGAGGTATCGATCTCAAATTTGGTATGTAGATAGAAGGCGGTAGGGACTATCACATATATTCCGGTTTTTTCGAAATTCAAAAAACTTTTTGGATTTTTTGGCTATTATATTCAAAAAATCTATTTTTTTGATTTTTGGGGGTCAAAATCCAAAAAATTCGAAAAACCGTAATAGCAGTTTTGTAGCCCTTTTGATTCCACACCTTTTATGTCTAAAACATTTTTCTGTATCTCTAAAGCTGTAGGCCTGACAGCTCTTCCCGCGAAACCTTTTTTTGGGTCGAAAATGGCAAAAATGACGTCACTCTTACGTCATTAGCGGCCAACCTATCATAGCCTTTGGAAAAATTTTTGGTCACCATGTGCGCTAGCTGCTCCCGGGAGGGTACTGAAAGTTTGGTGACGATCGGCGCAGCGGTTCTCGAGATATTTTGAAAAAACTAAAGGGGGGCAAAAAATGCCCCCCCCCACCGCCTGGAAGGTTAACCCTCGCCGGCCTAAGGGGGGGCGGGTGCCCCCCCCATAGGGTTTTTCGCGATAGCTCCGAACACGCTGGCGATAGAGAGCTGAAACTTGGCATACCTGACCTTTGATCCAAGCCGGAGGATCTTTTGACACCAACCGCATTTTTGGGTCAGGTTAGGTCACTGACCTATGACGTCATAAGTGAACCTAGATATGCTACATGTGCCAAGAATCAAATCGGAGTCCGGGAGGAGACGATTCCTCTTTACCGCCGTGACAGCTTTTAATAGCCTACCACCGGCGATGTGTGACCTGAACCTGCGCGCGTTCAAGGCAGAGTTGCGCCGGCACTTGTTGCGACAACAGGCGGCTGACCGTTAGCAATGCTTCATGACGACACGTTTGTGAGAGAGTGACTGCGAACGAATGTCTGTCTGTGTGCGTGCGTGCGTATGTTTTTCCCACGACACCCATCATTTTATATTGCGACCCTGGTTCAGGAATAGCCATTTTTGTGGAATGAGCCTACGATGTCAAATAAATAAATAAATAAATAAATAAACCTCTACACGGTCTTCAGATGTCGCAACTTCGCAACGCCCTCACTGCCAGAGGAGATGTCACAGGGAAATGAAACTTGCAGAATCTAGTATCCATTATGAGTCCCACAACTTGTATATCTCGGATTTTTCCTAAAGGTCATGTGAGGTCAGGTCATTTTCGTGACCTCACCATTATAAGTCAATGGGGAAAAATGAAAACTGCTATTCTGGCGCCGGGAACGATCTCCAACTATCTCAAGCACACAGAATCGTGATTTGATGCACTCCTTGCAAGGTTAGATGCGTCACTTTTGCAATGTTGACCTTGCGTGACGTCATTTATGACGTCATCAAGGTCATATTAGTTTTTCGTCAATAACTCTTGATCAAATTGAGCTAGCGAGTCGGGGAAGCCACCAATGGACTCGGGAAGACCTGCCGAATCGAATGATATGCGACATGACCTCTTTCGACCAACTTCGTGATCTGGGGGTGCTGACCTGACCTTGACCTGATGTCAACACCCCAAGTTGACCTGACCCGAACAAAAGTATATCATTCGACGCGCCTGAGCGAGACGAACACGATGCTGCCAAAATCGCGGCGCTGCGACCGTTTTTTGCGAAGTTATTCACCAAAAACTGAACCGTACCTTGGGGCACTTGACCTGACCTCAGAGGTCACCGGTTGACCTAGGACCTTAAATCGGGTACCAATCTCTGCGTCTCGTAACGGCGCACACGCTCGTTTTTCCGCGACGCGCTAGCTCCACCAGGGGCGAAACGGCGAGGGGGGGGTCGTACCCGCCCCCCCCCCCTCGGCCGGCGCGTATGTAGAAAACCAATAGGTCCGGCGAGGGTAAAGGATTTTGACACATGTTACATCGAACACACATTTTCGCTGTGGTGCTGCTAATGCCTACATAGTCCATAATCACATACTGTTTTTGTGAATAGCTTGGGTATCATTGCATATGAAAGCGGACCTGCTGAATAGATATTTGCAATCTACATGCATAGCTGCAATAGCAATGCTAAGCGCTATCCTCACCACACAACAGTGTGATTACATGTTCCATCAATGAAATCTCACCTTTAACGTATAGCGTCCGCAAGGAGGGCGGCAGCAGCCGCAGCCACCGTCCCGTCGAGTCAGGCGGCACGGAGACCGTGAGCTCCTCCAAGGTTCGGAGGTACTCCAAAACCATGATCACCTGCTTCTCGCTATGACCCGGTGGAAATATAAACTGCTTCTCAGTCAAGAGTCCCTGCTTCTGGACAGCGACCACACCGCCCGTAGATGATTGGGTCCGCATCGAGACGTCACTGGCTGCCGGTGACCTAGGCAATGTCCGCATCGAGACGTCACTGGCCGCAGGTGATCCGGTCAATATCCGCATCGAGACGTCACTGGCCGCAGGTGACCTAGGCAATGTCCGCATCGAGACGTCACTGGCTGCCGGTGACCTAGGCAATGTCCGCATCGAGACGTCACTGTCCACTGGCGACTGGGCCCCTCTTTGCGCTGCGTCGTTGATGGTTTCCGTAGAGAGGCTGCAAAGGTGAAAAAGAATAACGTGAACAAGTTTTTATTTAAACCTCGCACCTACAAAGAAGCAAAGAAGGGGAGGGCGTCAGTTGAACCCATTCAGTTTTTCGCAAAAAAGCAACTAATTCAGTTATAGGTAAGCATAACTGTTGTTGATCATTATCTTCGAAACAGTAGTCCTGTTTTTGTTTGTTTTCTTGATGCTCGAAAGGCTTTTGACCGGGTTAACCATTGGACCTTGTTTGATAAACTCTTGCGTCGAGGTGTTGATGCCACTATTGTACAACTATTAGCTTCGTGGTATAGTTCGCAAACATTTCGTGTGATGTGGGGCACCTGTTTGTCGGAAGGCTTTCATGTGTCCAATGGCGTCAGGCAGGGTGGTATCTTATCCCCATATCTTTTCAACGTGTACATTGATGAGCTGTCTAAAAAATTAGACAGTGGTGGTGCTGGTTGTCATTATTTGGGCAGTGTTCATCACCTTTGTTATGCAGATGACATGGTACTGCTATCGCCAACGCCTCAAGGAATGCAAAAATTGCTTGACATTTGTGCTAGATATGCCGATGCACATGATATTGTTTTCAATGTTAAAAAGACGGTATGCATGGCTATTCTGCCCAATTTGTTTAAAAATATGTCTTTACCAGATATAGTCTTGAATGGTACTGTGCTTAATTATGTGAATAGGTATAAACTAGGGTGACCCGCGTGCTCCGCAACGCGAAAAGGGATATTTTCGATCGGTGGGTGTTCGGTTGTTCTTGTGTCGGTTGGGTTATCTATCCATTTCGGTCGATTGCTTTTTGACGGCTAAACGTTTTGGTTTGTGGAAAAAATATCCACCGCATCGAGGTGCCCGTGTCTGATAAGCATGCTTTCCACTTCAGAATCTGTCAAATGTGCTTTATAATTGAGGTGCGTAGTTTTAAGACAAATGAAAGGCGTAGATAATTTTCGCTAAAAATCGTTTTGCAGAGGTTTAAAACATTTATATTTTTAAGAATACTGTTGCTTGTCATGCAAACGTGATGATTGGATCTTGGAGAGAATTGAATGCTCTTTCTAATGATAGCATTTTCAATTGTCAAGTGTATCAGGTTAAGCAGCAAATCCCGTGTATCTTTTTAGTGGCACATTATGGACAAATACCATTTTAATTCAGCGATTTTTCCACATTGTTTTTGATCAATTAGCTGTCCACAATTTTTCCATGAGAGGCGGTACATTTCTCTTGGCAATTGACGTTGTTTCAACTCTCTCAGTCTGATGGTCACGGGAAAATAAAATAAAATCCAAAATCCGTTTAAAATGGCACTTTTTGAAATGAAATTGCCCTCACACTTGCACGTGGCGCGTGCCACCCCTGCACCGCACACTATTCGATTGCCCGTTCGATTCTCTACACGATGCTGTTTTCCCCGTGCCGATCGGGCGCACGGCTACCGAGATATTGCACGGGGAACGGACCCGTGTCGGGCAAATTTAGCCATTTTCGCCCGTTTTTGCCAGCCGATTTATACATGTAAAGTCTATGACGCGAATTTGCACTTTTTGGGCACGCGCCACGCGCTCGCTATCGATCCGATCGAGCCGAGACCGCTCAAAGGCACGTTGTCCATCCTTGTTCTATAACTTGCGCAAATTTCAGCGCGGTAGGTGCAACGGTGTGACCTGTAACCCGCGCTACGTAGCACCATGTCGCGACCTTCGTAATAGACAGAAACTACGCCTTCCTCAAATAGTAATATAGACAAGCGGCTGCGCCACTTGCTTTGCTGCGTGGTAGAAAAAATTGCGGCACCAGCCAATTTGCTTTTGAATGGTGTTTGATTCATGTCGATGTGTCGTCTAGAAGCATAGATATGGACGGAAATGTGAAGAGGATTTAAGAAAGGACTGTTCTGAGGGCGTTGCTGGATGAAATTTGGGTGATACGGGGTCAAGACGGGTCAAAGGGGTCAGCCCCGGTCACTTTGGGTGAGGCCAGGTCACATAGGTCACCTCTCGTCCGATGGGATCAGCCCGGGCCACTGTTCTACTTTTGCCTCCACCACTACCCCTACCCCTACCACTACCCCTACCACTACCCCTACCACTACCCCTACCACTACCCCTACCCCTAAATCTACCACTACCACTACGCCTACCCCTACCACTACTACTACACATACTCCTACCCCTACCACTACCCCTACCACTACCCCTACCACTACCCCTACTACTACCCTACCCCTACTACTACCCCTACAACTACCACTACCCCTACCCCTACTCCTACCTCCTACCACTACCACTACCCCTACCACTACCACTACCTACCACTGGGTCATGTCAGGTCACATAATAATTAAATTGCGGCAACAGCCAATTTGCTTTCGAATGGTGTTTGATTCATGTCGATGTGTTGTCTAGAAGCATAGATATGGACGGAAATGTGAAGAGAATTTAAAAAATAACTGTTCTGAGGGCGTTGTTGGATGAAATTTGGGTGATACGGGGTCAATACGGGTCAAAGGGGTCAGTCCCGGTCACTTTGGGTCAGGCCAGGTCACATAGGTCACCTCTCGTCTGCTGGGATCAGCCCGGGCCACTGTTCTGCTTTTGCCTCTACCACTACCCCTACCCCTACCACTACCACTACCCCTACCACTATCCCTACCACTACCCCTACTCCTACCCCTACCCCTACCCCTACCCCTACCACTACATCTACCCCTACTACTACCCATACTCCTACCCCTACCACTACCCCTACCACTACCCCTACCACTACCCCTACCACTACCCCTACTACTACCCCTACTATGTACTACCCCTACCACTACTACTACCCCTACCACTACCCCTTCCCCTACTACTACTCCTACCACTACCCCTACCCCTACCCTACCCCTACCACTACCCCTACCACTACCCCTACCACTACCCCTACCCCTACCCCTACCCCTACCAACACCGCCGGGTCATGTCAGGTCACAGAATAATTGGATCCAATCAGTAGTAAAATATCAGACTTAAAGTGTCCCCAGCCCTGTCCCTATTCGTGCCATTCCATTACGCTTAATCGTTTTTGTCGGAAATGGCGCTTTGTGACAAATGAGGCGCATTGCAGCAAACGTGGCGCATTTTCACCCGGTGATTGAGCATGCATCTTTGCACCAAATTGCGCCCATATCGGACCATATTTAACAAAACTGTGCGATTTGCGACAAAAATGACGCCCTGAGATAATTATGGCGCATGGCGGCAAACGCGGTGAATTTGTAAAATCGTATCACAAACTGTTCCCATCGAACGAAAATCAACACATTCTCTCGCCACTTTTTATTCAAATTAAAAACTTGCCCATCCGCCAATGCGAGGCACCCGCCACCGATCGGCATGCATTTAGTCCACAAAGTTTGTCGACCCCGGCTCTCAATGAAGATCTACGAACCGATCAAAATTTCATTGGCGTTCTTCCAGCGCGCCCCACGCGCGAATCGTGCACCCCAGCGAGTCGGAACCTAGAAAAGGCGCTGACCCGTTCTGTCACCTATAAGGTGTGCAAATTTCAGCCCCCTACGTCGTACCGTCTGCCCTGTAGCCGTAACAAATTGAACCCACTACACGATGTGCGGACACACAGACTCACAGACAGACGGATTCTGTTCGAATAGTAAGTTAGACAAGCGGCTGCGCCACTTGCTTCGCGGCGTAGCCATAAAATACGCAGCAGCCAGTTTGCTTTCGAATGGTGTTTGATTCATACCGATGAGCCGTCTGGAAGCAGATATATAAAGGAATTTTCTGATGGCTTAGTTTGATAAAATTTGGGTCATACGGGGTCAAGTCAGGTCAAGTCGGTCACCCTGGTCACACTGGGTCAGGCCAGGTCACCTTCGGTCAGGCCAGGTCGTATAGGTCACCACGTCACATTGGATCGGCCTGTACCACACTTCTACTAATTCTACCCATACCACTACTCCTACCACTACCCCTACCACTACCCCTACCACTACCCCTACCCCTACCAATACCCCTACCAATACCCCTACCACTACTCCTACCACTACCCCTACCACTACCTCTACCACTACCCCTACCACTACCGGCACTACCCCTACCACTACCCCTACTACTACCACTACCCCTACTTCTACCCCTACCACTACTACTACCCCTACCACTACCACTACCCCTACCACTACCCTACTACTACCCCTGCTACTACCCCTACTACTACCCCTACCACTACCCCTACGACTACCCCTACTTCTACCCCTAACACTACCCCTACCACTACCCTTAATACTACCACTACCCCTAACGCTACTCCTACCAATACTACTACCACTTCACTACCACCACTACCACTGGGTCATGTGAGGTCACAGATTATCATTTAAACTGATGAACTAAAAAAGAGTTCCTTACCGTGCTCCTGCTCGTGTAATTCCATTATTCTTAATCATATTTGGTGGAAATAGCGCCTTGTGACGAATGTGGCGCGTTGCGACAAACGTGGCGCATTTGTACCTGTTATTTTGCCATGCATCCTTCCACCGCATTGCACCTTTATCGGACCATATTTGACAAAGTTGTGCGATTTGCGGCAAAAATAGCGCATGTGGACAAATGTGGCTCACTACGGCAAACGCGGTGCATTTGTGTAAGCGCATTGAAAACTGTCTTTCTTTTCCGAAAATCAACACCTTCATTCGCCTCTGTTTAGCAAAATAAATAACTTGCCAATCTGCAACTGAGAGGCACCCACCGCCGATCGTCATGCATTTTATTGTCAAAGGCGAATGAACCCGGCTGCCGATGCCTTGAAGCAAGCTTGAGAGCCGAGCAAAATTTGGAGAAAATGCACCTTTTTCCAGCGCGTGCCACGTGCGAACCATCCACCCCCCGGGACTCGAAATACGACACTGCACGTGCCCGTGACGTCATCAACACCCTGCGAAAATTTCAGCCCCATCGACCGCACCGTTTGGCCTGCGCACGGCGTCAAAGCACCCCTCTGCACGGTGCAAACAGACAGACAGAGTTTCATTTCACAAATAGTATAGTAGACAAGCGGCTGCGCCACTTGCTTCGCGGCGTAGCCAGAAAATGCCGCACCAGCCAATTTGCTTTCGAATGGTGTTTGATTTAAATCGGTCTGTCGTCTGGAAGCATAGATATGGACGGAAACGTGCAGAGGAAAATTTTGAACATAATAACTATTCTGAGGGCTTAGTTGGATGAAATTTGGGTCATACGGGGTCAAGTCAGGTCAAGATGGTCATCCCTGGTCACACTGGGTCAGGCCAGGTCACCTTCGGTGAGGCCAGGTCGTACCTATAGGTCACCACGTCACATTGGATCGGCCTGTACCACACTTCTACTACTTCTACCCATACCACTACTCCTCCTACTACCCCTACCACTACCCCTACCCCTACCCCTACCACTACTCCTACCACTACCCTACCCCTACCCCTACCACTACCCTACCACTATCTCTACCACTACCCCTACCACTACCCCTACCACTACCCCTACTTCTATCCCTACCACTACTACTACCCCTACCACTACCACTACCCTACTACTACCCCTACCCTACCACTACCCCTACTTCTACCACTACCACTACTACTACCCCTACCACTACCACTACCCTACTACTACCCCTACCACTACCCCTAATACTGCCACTACCCCTACCGCTACTCCTACCAATACTACTACCACTACACTACCACCACTACCACTGGGTCATGTGAGGTCACAGATTATCATTTAAACTGATGAACTAAAAAAATAGTTCCTAACCGTGCTCCTGCTCGTGTAATTCCATTATTTTTAATCATATTTGGTGGAAATAGCGCCTTGTGACGAATGTGGCGCGTTGCGACAATCGTGGCGCATTTGTACCTGTCATTTTGCCATGCATACTTCCACCGAATTGCACGTTTGTCGGACCATATTTGACAAAGTTGTGCGATTTGCGACAAAAATGGCACATCGTGACAAATGTGGCGCATTGCGTCAAACGCGGTGCATTTGTGTAAGCGCATTGAAAACTGTCTTTATTTACCGAAAATCAACACCTTCATTCGCCTCTGTTTATCAAAATAAATAAGCTGCCAATCCGGAAATGAGAGGCACCCGCCGCCGATCGTCATGCATTTTAGTTGCAGTCCATCAAACCCGGCTGCCGATGCCTTGAGATCCGAGCAAAATTTGGAGAAAATGCACCTTTTTCCAGGGCGTGCCACGTGCGAACCATCCACCCCCCCGAGACCCGAAACACGCCACTGCACGTGCCCGTGACGTCATCAACACCCTGCGAAAATTTCAGCCCCATCGACCGCACCGTTTGACCTGTGCACGACGTCAAAGCACCCCTCTGCACGGTGCAAACAGACGGACAGACACACAGAGTTTCATTTCACAAATAGTATAGTAGAAGGGTGACCCGCGTGCTCCGCAACGCGAAAAGGGGTATTTTCGATTGACGGATGTTTGGTTGTTCTTGTGTCGGTTTGGTTATCTAGCCATTTCGGTCGATTGCTTTTTGATGGCTAAATGATTTGGTTTGGAAAGAATATCCATCGCATCGAGGTGCCCGTGTCTGATAAGCATGCTTTTTACTTCAAAATCTGTCAAATGTGCTTTATAATTGAGGTGCGTAGTTTTAAGACAAATGAAAGGCGTAGATAATTTTCGCTAAAAATCGTTTTGCAGAGGTTTAAAACATTTATATTTTTAAGAATACTGTTGCTTGTCATGCAAACGTGATGATTGGATCTTGGAGAGAATTGAATGCTCTTTCTAATGATAGCATTTTCAATTGTCAAGCGTATCAGGTTAAGCAGAAAATCCCGTGTATCTTTTTAGTGGCACATTATGGACAAATACCATTTTAATTCAGCGATTTTTCCACATTGTTTTTGATCAATTAGCTGTCCACAATTTTTCCATGAGAGGCGGTACATTTCTCTTGGCAATTGACGTTGTTTCAACTCTCTCAGTCTGATGGTCACGGGAAAATAAAATAAAATCCAAAATCCGTTTAAAATGGCACTTTTTGAAATGAAATTGCCCTCACACTTGCACGTGGCGCGTGCCACCCCTGCACCGCACACTATTCGATTGCCCGTTCGATTCTCTACACGATGCTGTTTTCCCCGTGCCGATCGGGCGCACGGCTACCGAGATATTGCACGGGGAACGGACCCGTGTCGGGCAAATTTAGCCATTTTCCCCCGTTTTTGCCAGCCGATTTATACATGTAAAGTCTATGACGCGAATTTGCACTTTTTGGGCACGCGCCACGCGCTCGCTATCGATCCGATCGAGCCGAGACCGCTCAAAGGCACGTTGTCCATCCTTGTTCTAAAACTTGCTCAAATTTCAGCGCGGTAGGTGCAACGGTGTGATCTGTAACCCGCGCTACGTAGCACCATGTCGCGACCTTCGTAATAGACAGAAACTACGCCCTCCTCAAATAGTAATATAGACAAGCGGCTGCGCCACTTGCTTTGCTGCGTGGTAGGAAAAGATTGCGGCACCAGCCAATTTGCTTTCGAATGGTGTTCGTTTCAAATCGATGTGTTGGCTAGAAGCATAGATATTGGACGGAAATGTAAAGAGAATTATAAAAGAGCTGTTCTGGGGGCTTAGTTGGATGAAATTTGGCTGATAGGGGGTCAAGACGGGCCAAAGGGGTCAGCCCCGGTCACTTTGGGTCAGGCCAGGTCACATAGGCCACCTCTCGTCCGGTGGGATCAGCCCGGGCCACTGTTCTACTTTTGCCTCCACCACTACCCCTACCCCTACCACTACCCCTACCACTACCCCTACCTCTACCACTACCCCTACCACTACTCCTACCACTACCCCTACTACTACCCCTACCCCTGCCCCTACCACTACATCTGCCACTACCACTACCCCTACCACTACCCCTACCACTACCCCTACCACTACCCCTACTACTACCCCTACTACTACCCCTACCCCTACTACTACTCCTACCACTACCCCTACCCCTACCACTACACTACCCCTACCACTACTCCTACCACTACCCCTACTACTACCCCTACCCCTACTACTACCCCTACCCCTGCCCCTACCACTACATCTGCCACTACCACTACCCCTACCACTACCCCTACCACTACCCCTACCACTACCCCTACCACTACCCCTACCACCACACCCTACCACTACCACTACCCCCTACCACTACCCCTACCACTACTCCCAACACTACCTCTACCACTACACTACCCCTACCACTACCCCTACCACTACCCCTACCACTACCCCTACTACTACTCCTACCACTACCCCTACCACTACCCCTACTACTACCCCTAACACTACCCCTACCACTACCCTTACCCCTAATACTACCCCTACCGCTACTCCTACCAATACTACTACCACTACACCTACCACTACCACTGGGTCATCTGAGGTCACAGACTATCAGATAAACTGATAAACTAAAAAAGTGTTCCTAGCCTTGCTTCTAATCTTGTCTCTCCACTATTCTTGATCATATTTGGTGGAAATGTCGCTTTGTGACAAATGTGGCGCATTACGACAAAAGTGGTGCATTTTTAATTGTCGTTTTGTCATGCATCCTTCCACCGAATTGCACGTTTGTCGGACCATATTTGACAAAGTTGTGCGATTTGCGACAAAAATGGCACATCGTGACAAATGTGGCGCATTGCGTCATACGCGGTGCATTTGTGTAAGCGCATTGAAAACTGTCTTTATTTACCGAAAATCAACACCTTCATTCGCCTCTGTTTATCAAAATAAATAAGCTGCCAATCCGGAAATGAGAGGCACCCGCCGCCGATCGTCATGCATTTTAGTTGCAAAGTCCATCAAACCCGGCTGCCGATGCCTTGAAGACCGAGCAAATTTGTGAAAAAATACGCACATTTCCAGCGCGTGTCACGTGCAAACCATCCACCCCCCGAGCTTCGAAACACGCCACTGCACGTGCGCGTGACGGCATCAACACCCTGCGAAAATTTCAGCCCCCTCGACCGCACCGTTTGACCTGCGCACAGCGTCAAAGCATACCTCTGCACGGTGCAAACAGACACACAGAAAGACAGAGTTTCATTTCACAAATAGTATAGTAGACAAGCGGCTGCGCCACTTGCTTCGCGGCGTAGCCATAAAATGCGGCAGCAGCCAATTTGCTTTCGAACGGTGTTTGATTTAAATTGATCTGTCGTCTGGAAGCAGAGATATGGACGGAAACGTGCAGAGGAAAATTTTGAGCATAATAACTTAGTTGGATGAAATTTGGGTCATACGGGATCAAGTCAGGTCAAGTTGGTCATCCCCGGTCACACTGGGTCATGCCAGGTCGTATAGGTCACCACGTCACATTAGATCGGCCTGTACCACACTTCTACTACTTCTACCCCTACCCCTACCCCTACCACTACCACTACTCCTACCACTACCTCTACCACTATCACTACTACAACTCCTACCACTACCTCTACCACTACCCCTACCCCTACCACTACCCTACCCCTACCACTACCCCTACCCCTACCCGTACCACTACCCGTACCACTACCCCTACCACTACACCTACCCCTACCACTACCACTACCCCTACCCCTACCACTACCCCTACCACTACCCCTACCACTACCCCTACCCCTACCACTACCCCTAACACTACCCCTAACACTACCCCTACCCCTACCACTACCCCTACTACTACCCCTACCACTACTACTACCCCTACCACTACCCCTACCACTATCCCTACTACTACCCCTACTACTACCCCTACCACTACCCCTACCACTACCCCTACTACCCCTAACACTACCCCTACCACTACCCCTAATACTACCACTACCCCTACATATACTACTACCACTACATCTACCACTACCACTGGGTCATGTGAGGTCACAGACTATCAGATAAACTGATAAACTAAAAAAAAAGAGTTCCTAACCCTGCTCCTACTCGTGTCACCCCATTATTCTTTGCCCTATTTGGTGGAAATGGCGCCTTGTGACAAATGTGGCGCATTGCGACAAAAGTGGTGCATTTCTTCCTGTCCGTTTGTCATGCATCCTTCCACCGAATCGCACGTTTATCGGACCATATTTGATAAAGTTGTGCGATTTGCGGCAAAAATAGCGCATGTGGACAAATGTGGCGCACTGCGGCAAACGTGGTGCATATGTGTAAGCGTATTAAAAACTGTCTTATTTACCGAAAATCAACATCTTCATTCGCCGCTGTTTATCAAAATAAATAAGCTGTCAATCCGCAAATGAGAGGCACCCGCCGCCGATCGTCATGCATTTTATTGTCAAAGGCGATTGAACCCGGCTGCCGATGACTTGAAGACCGAGCAAAATTTGGAGAAAATGCGTCTTTTTCCAGGGCGTGCCACGTGCAAACCATCCACCCCCTGAAACTCGAAACACGACACTGCACGTCCGCGTGACGTCATCAATACGCTGCGAAAATTTCAGCCCCATCGACCGCACCGTTTGGCCTGCGCACGGCGTCAAAGCACCCCTCTGCACGGTGCAAACAGAAACACAGACAGACAGAGTTTCATTTCACAAATAGTATAGTAGATATCTTGGCTTTGAAGTAGAGGTGGCAAAATGTGAACCCGAGGACCCGGTCCAAAGAACCAGTCTGGACCCATATGGGTCCAGACCGGTTCCTGGAAATTTTATGACGGGTCCAACCGGGTCCTGCCATAAACTATACATCTTGCACACTACACATTATTGCAAATATGAAGTGAATTAAGTGAATGTTTATTTGCACACAGTAGCTCATGAGTATTCCCAATTGGAAATAGGCTGTTTTACATGATGCCACTAATGATACCTACAAGTAGTTTGTATTAATTGACTTTTGGGGAACGGGTCCAACTGGTTCCGATTCCAACTAAGACCGGGTCTGACTGGTTCCAGAAAGGTCCAGCCGGGTCTGGTTCGAGTCTGGTTCCCAAAATTTTCATCTTTTGCCACCTCTACTTTGAAGTGAGCAATGTTCCAACAAAATCTGATGATCTGGAGGTGCAGCACCAGTATCGCCTTCTGTGTTGTCGAGCCAATTCGCTGATCAGAAAGTTCTCTCTCTGTACATATCAGGTGAAGAAGTATTTGTATTCCATGTATTGCTCGAATGTTTCTGGTGTTCATCTTTGGCATTCTCATCGTGCTGCTGTTCTGCGTAAATTCATAGTTTGTTTCAATAACGCTGCTAGAATGTTCTTTGGTTATGACCGCTTTAGTAGTGCCTCATCTATGTATGTGAATGAGCGCATTGATAACTTCTGGGCTATGTACCGGAAAGCTGTTTTCGGCTTCATGACTCGTATCGGACAATCACGCAATGGCATCATCGCATCCCTATTTCATGGGGATCTTCGCTTTTTGTCGTCAATTCGACAGACCTGGTCCACTGCACTGTTTGCATATAGCTGATTGTATATAGCATATAGCCGATCACTGATCAGTGATCTTTTACTTACATGTACCTTTTTTATTGGACCTCGAGTCTGCAAATATAGAAATCTCTCTCTCTCTCTCTCTCTCTCTCTCTCTCTCTCTCTCTCTCTCTCTCTCTCTCTCTCTCTCTCTCTCTCTCTCTCTCTCTCTCTCTCTCTCTCTCTCTCTCTCTCTCTCTCTCTCTCTCTCTCTCCTCTCTCTCTCTCCTCTCTCTCTCTCTCTCTCTCTCTCTCTCTCTCTCTCTCTCTCTCTCTCTCTCTCTCTCTCTCTCTCTCTCTCTCTCTCTCTCTCTCTCTCTCTCTCTCTCTCTCTCTCTCTCTCTCTCTCTCTCTCTCTCTCTCTCTCTCTCTCTCTCATAACAGTCTATAGGTAGGTGCCGTTTATGTCATCAGCATGAACACGTTCGGATGTTTTAGGAGGCACTTCGTCACTTCGTAGACACAAGTACAAAAACATGCATATCGACCACTCAAAAACTCACAAACCCAAAACGACAAACCACATATCATGCTTTTCGGCCACTGCCCCGAGACAGGTAAGTACATACTAGCGGGCACCCAGGGGGCCCCCTCAAATAGCTGAAGTTTTCCCAAGCGTTTACCTGCCGCTTTATGGTGGGATCGCCGTCCCGTATGTTACCTCGCCCGTATAGGGGGGGGGGGGTCGAACGGACCCCTCCCCCTCGGTTTTTCGCGAATAACTCGCGTAAAAAGCGGCCGATCGCAACGAAACTTTCAGTACCCTCGCGTTATTCAATTTACACCTACCCTGAAATTCTCATGACCCTGACCCTAATGACCTTTGACCTGTGACCTACTTTTCGAGACCATGTTTGGCCGGAATCGCGATTCGGCGTATTTTCGTGGTTTTAAGCGTTCAAACATGGGATATGATGCTGCTCCCATGCATTAGGGTGGGTGTCAAGGTCACCGGAAGGTCAGGTCAGGTCACTGACCTTTGATGACCTCGGTTCTCTTTTTCGTGTTTTACATGTTTCTATGCTAGTTTTTGGAGCTGAATTCGAATTTAGCAACCCATATGAGCATTTACGAAGAAGTTTTGGCACCTTCGTAACATGTTACGAAGCTGTCAGAGGCGGTTGCCACCTCCTACGAATACCCTTACTGGTTGACCTGACCTTTTTTCTGGCAGAATAATTTATTTAAGCATAAAGAAGACACAACGCACGGCAGATTGACACTTAGAATGAGTCCACAACTTAACACTGAGTACACACAGAAGCAGTTGGCAATAGACACACCTATGTAGATTGTAGATAATAGACAATGACATTATAGGTACGTCCAGGTATGCCTCAGCCCGTCCCGCACTGGGCTGGGACGGGGCTGTTGGCCCCCGCCCGCGCCGCCTCGCACCTACGTGCGTCTACCCACGCGAGGCGGCGCCCCCTGACCAGTGACCACCCGTCGCGGGCCACAGGCGGTCCGCGCGACGGGCCGGCGGCCCGGCCTGCCCTGCATATGCAGGGGGCCGGGCAGCGCATTTACAAACTGTATACACGCCTTCGGAGCGCCAATCATATTGCACCAGCCGCTGGCGTGACGTCGGCCATGACGTCAGAGAAGGGGCGAAGCGAAGTTGGTTAGCCAGCTGTTTTCACAGCGCGGCGGGCGGCGCAGTGCGGCGAGCGCGCGATTTTGTTTGTAAACAATCGTTGCCAAGGCCGTATTGGTATAGATGGTTGCAGCCTGATTGATTTTGACTGTTTGATTGATGTGATGCGACGAGTATCATGGATGAGGATACTTACGATAGCATAATTGGTAAACACAGTTGCCTGCAAAGTTTGAATGTCAATCAGACAGATCGTCCACCAAGCGCCTGTGGCCAAGTGGGTAGGTATGATCCTCGCATATCAACTAGAGGAGCCGAGTTTGATTCTCGGGGCGGCGAGTTTTTCTCATGAGCTCCGACGTCTAATTGAACGGTTTTACGTAAGCCTGTAAGTAATATAAAGCAAACCCCTCTATGGTATGGTATGGTATTTGTGGATACCGTATTGACGAACGCGGTTGGCGGCTCACACGCATGTTGCAGGTCAGAGTGAGTGGTATGAAACGACGCGTCTCGACCGTCTCCGTGTTGTTTTCTAGGTGTGCACGCTGTCAGTGCACGGGTTTTGTGCATTTCGCCGAAAATCATTCTGGATTCTAATGAAATCGGACGTCTAAATAGGCCGACTCGGCGGCGCTCTGAACGGCAGACGGTTTAAAAGATCAACTTGAAACTTATACGCCTGTCTAGCGGCATCGATTTTGGCGAGGCACTTTTCGGATCTTCGGCATTTTGGAGCATAGTTAGAGATCCGAAAAGTGCCTCGCCAAAATCGATGCCGCTAGACGGGCGTATAAGTTTCAAGTTGATCTTTTAACCCTCGCCCTGGCAGGGGGGGGGTCGATGCGACCCCCCCCCCCCTAAGGTTTTTCGAAGATAGCGTAAAAACGGCGGCGCGCAGCGCCGCCAAATTTGGCACAGCCTATGGGGCAGCCTTTTTACATATGACCTGAAAATTTCAGGTCCGGGTGACCTTGGGTCAGGTCACCAGGTCAGAAAAACCGGTACAAGGTCATGGTCAAATTTCAATTTTCTTTTTGCACCTGTCCAACTCACAGTTTTGGACTGATTTCCTTCAAACTTTCAGGATGTGCTAAGTTCACCGAGTTGTATAACATATGGTTCGGGTTTTTTTTGAGGTCACTGACCTGAGGTCAGTTAGAGGTCATTACGTCGTAATGTTAAGCCTATGGGAAAATACTAAATTCGGAAAATACTGGATATATCCGCTTCGTTCTATCACTTTTGTGCTTTGAAACCACAGTACTTAACAGCAGGTCACTTGGTGCTTCTTTGTTTGGCGTACTTATCCATGGGTCAGGTCAAATGAGGTCAACTGAGGTCAAATGACGTTTTTGCCAATAACTTGGCACATAATGACGCTAGAGCTTCAAAAATGGTGTCATTGTGTTCCTGGTGATCAGCCGAATCGAATGATATGCGATATGATGCAATTCGGTTAACTTGAACTTAATTCATTATTTTAAGTTTACTTAAAATTAAGAAAAACTTTAAGTACACTTAAGCAAGCTAAAAGTATATCATTCGACGCGCCTTGACGTGCTGAGTTCACTGGTGCTTTTCTTTTTGCTCTATCTTAATTAGATCAAAAGTTATAAGCGAAAAAAATTTCACCTGTTTTTAGCGAAATTTTTACATTTATACCCCCCAAAACCCCCCTAAATATTGACCTAGAGCAACCAAATTTGCACAGGGGCGAGAACTCCGGGGGGCCCACCTACCTACCAAATTTGGTGTTTCTAGGTGCCATAGGAGCCAATCGCGAGGGGGGGGGGGGGTCGCATCGACCCCCCCCCCCTGCCAGGCCGTGTTATGAAAAAGGCCCTGCCAGGGCGAGGGTTAAGCTGTCTGCCGTTCAGAGCGCCGCCGAGTCGGCCTATTTAGACGTCCGATTTCATTAGAATCCAGAATGATTTTCGGCGAAATGCACAAAACCCGTGCACTGACAGCGTGCACACCTAGCAAACAACACGGAGACGGTCGAGACGCGTCGTTTCATACCACCCACTCTGACCTGCAACATGCGTGTGAGCCGCCAACCGCGTTCGTCAATAAGAGGGGTTTGCTTTATATTACTTATAGGCTTACGTAAAACCGTTCAATTAGACGTCGGAGCTCATGAGAAAAACTCGCCGTCCCGAGAATCGAACTCGGCTCCTCTAGGTGACATGAGAGGATCATAGCCACTTGGCCACAGGCGCTTGGTGAACGAGAGGTCTGATTGACATTCAAACTTTGCAGGCAACTATGTTTACCAATTATGCTATCGTAAGTATAACTTGGTCTTTCGGATGAACTATTTTCCCAAACAAGATCAGGGGTTTTAGCTAGTTGTAAATATTCAACACAACATTACAATTTCTCATCGAGTAGGTAAGCTCCACGATCCGCGAGTCTTCCGCTCCGCCCCTGCACTTGACGTCACCTGCCAAGCGCCGCTACAGCCTTTCACTCCGCCCATTGGCATGACGTCACGGCTCGGTCTCCGAAGACGTGTACCTATACAGTTTGTAAATTTGCGGCCGGGCACGGGTTAGCCCGGATGGGGGTAGGGCGGGGGCCACGGATCGCACGAGGCGATGCTCGCTCGTTACGCATTTCGCGCAATCGCGCCTAATCGGTGCAGCCCGGTACATGGGACCGGGTCGTAAGTTCACGCGTGTCAGAACAATACACAATTTCCCTCAGCATCAATACCTGCCACTTCTTAAAAGTACATCTTCTACGACATTATTTTTCTTTTCGATCAACACCTCTGCTTTGAATTCTTGTTTGAGGATGTGTTTGAATGTTTCAATATCTATTTTACAGGCCGTATGAAAACTCAGTCCGTTTGCAAACGGCCTGGCCCGATTCAGGCCGTTTGCAAACGGCCTGGACAGCCCAGTCAGTATGCAAACGGACTGAAAAGTCAGGCCGTTTGAATACGGGCTGAAATTCCAGGCTGTATGCAAACCGCCTGGAATTTTAGGCCGTTTGCAAACCGTCTAGGCCTTATGACAACTTCCCAGACACCAGGCCGTTTGCAAACGGTCTAGGCATTTTGAAAACAATTGGTCTGCATGAAGTTACAGCTGGACAATGTTGAGTTTGTTGAAGCACGACCGTTTCATGACATTACATGGCACCATGAAGTCCTGAGGTGCATTCGGCATCCGGAAAAATATTGTCACACGGATATTCTCCGTCGGAAAATTATTGTTGAGCGCCTATATTCAGCATGTCTCGTTATCGCGATACCGTTCGTGATCCCCGATGATTCTCGCTAGTTCCTGAAAATCTCCCTGATTTTACCGATGACGAATTCAGGCTGGTCAGGAAGAGATTAGCAGAACTGAGACCCGGTCCGTATAGCGCCCGGTCGACCCGGGTTTCCCCCGGACTTCAAAATTTCGCCTTCCACCGCAGTGGTCAAGTATTGCCGGCGTACGCCACCGGCCAGCCGCCGCGCCGGCGGTCGACCGGGCGCACTCAAAACTTTTTTATACCTCCTAGAGGGTTCATTTTCATCAACCAGCAAGATAAGAGTATATTGAAAGGGTAACTCTTTGCTACCATTATGTGCATAGTAACGGTACGTGGTTAATATGACCTTATTCGCCAGCGAAGAGTATTATTACCATGTAAATATCAATATTACTCTCGCGATCCAGAACATCACGAAAACTCTTCCTTCTGGGCAGGGCCTCCTCTAACATACCCACTGGGTGGGCAAATGCCCACCCAGTCGCCACAATTGCCCACCAGCGGCGTCGATTTGCCCACCAGAAGCAAATGCAAAAATAAAGGTCCGGCCGGACGTCCGGTAGGGGAAGTTGGGGGAACGCCGAATACTTTTTTTCTGACGCCCGTAGCACGCAAGGTAGACAACATAAGCTATTCATGTTGGCGTCATTCGAGAGGCCATTTTTTGCCTTTCAAACATACCAGGCGCATTTGATGAATTCGCATACCGTTAAGCGCACAAACTAAAATATCAAAGAAGTGACTTTTTCGGCATTGCCCGGACTGCGGGGAAAGCCGGAAATGGGAGAAATGATCTACGGGGAATGCCAAAATTTATGTTTTGTCATTTATCTCAAACTTTATCCAGAATTCATCAAAGCTGACACGCGTTTTAAGAGCTTGAGGACGCTTGGTGCACACTGGAAGTTTAATTGTGTGATATAATAAGAAAAGGCCAGGTAAATCAAACTTATAGGTAACAGGCCGTTGTGTCGGTTAAAAGTGTAATATGTGTGACTAAAAATACGCGTTGCTGTTCTACAGCAGTAAAGTCCACGTAGCGTGCTTCAACGTGCGTAATTGCACGTTTTCGGCATTACCCAGCCAGCCATACTTTCATTTGCAAGCCCATAACTTTCAACGTGCTGTTTAAATTTCAAATAGGCAGCACACTTATGCAAAGACATGCTGAAGATTACTTGACCGAATTGGCCAGACAAACGGTAGCATAATAAGTAAGAAATGCAGCTTCAAAGGCGCATGTAGTACAAGAGAAACGTACATTGAAAACGCTCTTGGCGCCCTCACACCTGAAGTATTTCGAATGACGGCTCGTAACAAACATGCGATAATTGTAGTCACTTAAGCTTCAGAGCATCACTGACAGGTGGCATTCATGTCGAACGGTTTCGAAATATCTCGAATTTCGGTTTTGCCCAACTCCGGCATTGCCCCAACTTCCCTACTACCTTTCCGGTCTTAAGCAAACTGGATGCTGTTTGAAGGTCAAAAAAAGTTTTCTGGTTGCTCGATATTCAGGAGCGTAGCCAGGATTTCCTCAAGGAGGGGGCTAAACGCACAAGGGCGCAAGATAACCCCCTCAAAATCCAAAAAGCCATCGGGTTGCATCCAATATTTTTTGGATGGGGCCCAAATAAATGGAAAAAAATATTCATTAACAAACAATGTTAGAACTGGGGGGTAAGCAGTATATGGGCCCCTGTTAGACAGGGCCCACGAATAGCTTCATAGAGTCGCCAGCCGGTTCTGATGGCGGTCTGAGGACCCGTAGGTCGGATGAGGGTTCTTCAGACCGTCACAGGCCCTATAGCCCATGAGAGCCTCGTAAGCCGTCTGAGGGTCATATAAGCCGTCTAGGGCCACTCAGACCGACAAAAGGCCCCTTGCACTTGCAGAGGCCCAGTCAGGCCGACCGTAAGGGCCCTCTCAGACAAACTAAGGGCCCGTTCAGGTCATTTGAGGGCCTCCTCAAACCGATAAGGGCCCCTCAGATCGACAGTGGATCCGATCCGAGCTCCCTCAAATCGATATAGGGTCAGACCAACAGTCGGAACGCATTGATTCTGTTACACACCGTTGGACCCAAGTTGGACCCATCCCATCCAACTGGCCCCTGGTTTCAATAGGGCCCCAAGGCTCTAAAATTGGGTCTCCTTGGCCAAAGAATAACTACTAGCTGTGTCAAAGGATCTGCCGCAGGGCCTTTGCGTCGCCAAGGGCCCACTGTGTCAGTCAGGGGCCTCTATGGAATAAGGACCCCTGGCTTCCAGGAGGGGCCATGGTCCCTTTGGCCCCCTCCTTGGCTATGCCACTGCAGGTGACAAACGTTCTTTCAGACGACCAGGGGGCAGGGGCCCAGGCGACCAGAACCCCAGGTGACCAGGGGCCCCAGGCGACTAGCTCCCCCCAAGCGACCAGGGGCCCCCTGGGCGACCAGAGGCCCAGGAAACCGGGGGTCGGATGAGTGCAGGGGCCCATTGGGTAATCAGGGGCATCGGGTAACCAGGGCCACAGAAATGAAACAATTGAATTGATATAAATTTGCTCCGAGTAAAATACGTTTTATCCAGTGTTAGAAAAAAATATCCCGGGGCCTGTGGGGCCCCCATGGCGCCTTCTGCGCTCAAGGGAGGGGGCCATTGCCCCCGTGGCCCTCCCCTTGGCCACGCCCCTGCCGATATTGGAGTTATCAAGTAATTGTCTCGTAAGTGAAAAGGCACGTACAATAAGGTACAACCCTCTGCAAGCTGCGTGGTAGGTATCTTTTTTCGACAAAACCGAGAATAACGCGAATAGGTACGCTAACGGTCATTCGGAAATCGTAACAGCAAGACGCGCGAGACTCCGCACCTTAGATGGGCTTATTTTGGTATACATTTTCCATCTAGTTTGACAACAACACACAAAAGTTTATATTTCCCCCAAAACAAACTTTTGCTTTTTTGCTACGGTAAGAGTACACATTGTTCAGTGCGATAGGCGTTATCACAAGTGTATTCGCGGCCATTGGGGCGACGTAAGAAAAGAAGAAAACAAACTGGCCCAAGAACTTTAAATTATCAAATAGCATGCACTTTTCCTGATATGTAGAGAATTTACCTAATTGTTAGAGAAAATTGCATTTAAAATCTTCCATATGCTTTTTTCATCGTTTGCACAGTATGTTCTTTACTAAGCTAGAAACACTAATTAGAAATAGTTCCCGCATCATCAAGAACAATAGGGAAGGCTTGAAGTGAATACAATAATCTAAACGGTTTTGTAATCCATGTGAAGACACTTCTAAAATTGCCTGTAGAAATATTAAAGGCAAAAGTTCAACTTTTCACAAGACGGATGGCTATAAACCTATTCAAAGTGTGACAACTCAGCCGGTATATCGTCGCCTACAGCCCAGCTTTCCCTAGTGACCGATAGAGGCGCTGCTATCGATGTCCGCCCGTGCCGCCTAACGGACTGAATTAATCGAAGGGGTGGAGCATGGCGCATCTATATGCAATGTGTTCCGACCGACTGTATCATAACCTTTGAGATATTAGGTATCGGTTTTGTCGAAATAAGAATACCTACCATGCAGTTTTTGCGGAGGGCTGCAAGTACAGCCCTCTGCAGACTGCGTGGTAGGTATCCTTTTTTTCGACAAAAACGAGAATAACGCGAATACTATGCTATCGGGCACTCGGAAATCGTAACAGAAAGATGCGCGAGACTCCGCAGCTTTAGATGGCATTATCATCGTATGCATTTTCCATCCAGTTTGGCAACAAAACCCAAAAGTTTATATTTGCCCCCAAAAACGAACTAAACATTTGTTGCACACAAGGCGTAGGTATGCTTTGTTTATTGATAGGCCCTATCGAAGGAGTGGAGCATGGCGCATCTATTTGCAGTGAGCTTCGACCGATGATAACATTACTTTTGAATTATAATCAGTTTTGTCGGAAAAAGAATAACCACGCAGTCTGCTGAGGGCTGTACATGTAATCTGGAACGAATCGCTCGAGCATCGCTAACCATAAAACATACGACAAACGTTAACTATCATTTATTTCCAAATGGCACAGCTTATTTCGTCTCATCCGCCCACCCCCCCCCCCCCGGTAACAGGTTTTGAAATTGGTTGAACCCCAAAACAAGTGGCTGGATCCGCCTTGGGCGGGGAAGTGGCGAAAATTTTGCCCACCAGTGAAAAATCCTTAGAGGAGGCCTGTCTGGGTATCGTGACTCGTGTACAGATAGTCGTTTCATGCGTGGATCTTGTTTACCCTCGTGAAGATGATATTTGAAATGGAATCACTCAGCCAATCAGAAACGAGATCGGCCGTTTGCGGTTTGAAGGCCGCGCGCATCTGTCAGTTTTCGGCCGTGGTCTCCGAGAGAGGTGTGAGCAGTGTCGGTGCCGCGCGGCGTGGCCGTTGGTGATTGTGCTTGCGTGTTGTTCATCGCCTATAGAGCCTCTGTGGACATTTTATTGTAAGTACCGATGTGCTAGAGTTTTGCATGCCTTGAGTTGCTAATTTGACCTGGTTAACAGGACCCCGTGCACGGCCACGTGGCCTAGGTTGTGAGTAGTACATTAATTTGTTGTGATGCTACAAGTTTATGCATTTTGTTGGTGACTTTGAAAAAGCCTTGCACTGTAGTGATCCAGTCTCATTATCTCACGCAGACGGGCGACCACCCAGGAACGCCGTCGCTCTCTTCAAATATTGTGCGCTGTGCTGTGCCTTATCCAATATGAGGGCGCTGAATGTCTTGTATTCACATTCAAAGTGCATTCAAGTTGTATCGTGGTGTTTATTGACGTTTGTGCATTGCTGAACGCTTCGTATAAATTCGTATGCATAAGTGAAGAGTCTCACAATGTTCATGGCTGGTGTGCCCCTCGTATTGTTTGTACGGAAGCCAATATACATTGTTGCTCTTGAAGCATGTTTTTTTAGTTGGTGAGCTCCGGTTAACAGAAGCTTCGCGAAGCTTCGGAAGAAAGCGTCTGTGGGTCCGTACCATCCTCTGGGGGATTACACTAAAGGAAAGAGTAAACATTACCATGTGACAAAGGGTAGGCCAGAAGAATATACTCTCTGTAGGAGGGTAAAGCACAGAGTAGATGATGCGTTACTCCCTAGAAAAGGGTTCCGTTTAAGATTTACCTTTCAAAGAGTGTAACCCCAAAAATGTTACACTCTAGACAAGAGTAAATCAAAGAGTTTACCATTCAGAAGATGGTAAAAAACGTCTGTGGTGTCATGTTACCCCTCCCTGGCGAGTTTACTCTTCATGAAAGAGTAAAATTTACCATCTGGAAGGTGGTAAAAAAACGTCTGTGTGTCAAGCTACCATGCTATGGCGGCTTTACCCTTCAGGAAATGGTAAAAAAGTTTTCAGTGCGCGGTGAGGACTTAATGTGAACCAGTGGCGCGGGGAG